>NW_007729704.1:309391-336485 GCF_000696425.1 Galeopterus variegatus
AAAAAGACAAAAAGGAAAAAAAAAAAAAGGATCACACTGCTGACATCGAGGAGACTGAGGGATCAGGGACAGGGGGTGCCTAAAGAAAGAAAAATAAGATCATCCCATAACATCCTATTGCAGTGGGAATGAAGGGAATAGGCAAAAGTGTGTGGTTGAAAGACACCCTGGTTGGTATCCCAGGGGTAGAGCCACTTGATGAAAGTTGTGAAGCAATGAATTGGCCAAGAATTTGTGTAGCCTCCAGCCTTTCAGGAGTGGCTCATGCTAGAGAAAAACTCCGGCCTTCACCCCTTAGGATCTGGAAAGGTCAAGACAGAAGCCGCAAGGAAAGGAAAACCTTGGAGCTTGGTGGGTGCTGGTTAGGGTGTCCTTAATGATACTGGAGAATACTGGAGAGCCCACACCGGCACCCTCACCCTGGCTTTAAATTCTGTGGCCTAAGTGCTGAAGCCTCCCGGTCACTCCTACACAGGGAAAAACTGGAGGGGGTGGGAGCCAGAGAAAAGAGCAAATCAGACCAGGAGGTTTGTGAGAGGAAGTGGGGCCCACAGGGCCTGCTCTGGTATGTTCGCTGTGCAAGTCCAGATGTGTATGCAGCACATTTGGGCAGTTAGCATGGCTCACTATGTATGTGCAGAAACCTACACAAACAGAAAGAGAAAATACTCAAGCACTGGCTTGTCCCATCTCCACTCTAGAGAGTGACCCACACAGCTCCCCCAGAGGATGTAAATGTCCAGTTTTGTCCCTGCACAGATGAGGATGCTCCAAGCCATAAGACTAGTGTGTGCCCCCCGTAAGTGTGATATGCCCTGTTCATGGGCTGAGAGCATTCCAGAATAGTGACGCAAAACTCCTGACCACTCAGGGAAAGTCTAGGTGGATTGCACTTTCTGAGAGTAATCATTTAAGAGATCGCACTTACTATCTCTGAACCCTATAGCATATGCATTGTGAAGAGCAAAAATGTAGATAAAATTTAGATTTGAGTGGAAATTGTTTTCTAAGTAGACACCAAAGGAAACCCAAACCCAAATCCTAGGTTCAGAATACCCAACACTAATTACCAGAGACAATGATTTTCAGTGCAGATTTTAAAGAACAATAAGTATCAGACTCAGATGCTAACAAGAACAGGGAGGAGACAGTTTTGCTCCCTGCTAGATTCTCTCTGTTTTAAGGTAATAGCCACAAGGGATCTTGTGGGCTCCAGATACTATCCAGTAGTTGATGGAAAGGATGGTTGTTGATATGAAATACCTAGAGCACTGACGTCTTTAGATAACCAAACTGTATTTTATGAGCCCTCAGAGGCATATGAACTTTGACCCTCAAAGTTCAGAGGTGCCTGGAAGAAGCAGGGCTGACATTGCTCATTTTCAACTACAGATTCTGCTGGATGTGTGGTATCACAATGAGGTAAGGGCAGATCCTAAACAGATCTTTCCTAGCATCCATTAGGCATGTCCCACAAATCTTAGCAAATCAAAGACCTATGTGCTTAGCGGATATTAGAGGAGATTTGAGGATAACCATGCCATTAAGGCAAAGTCCTTCCTTGACCTGACCCAGGAATATTAGGCCAGAGCTAATAAGAAAAGGGGCCAGAAAAGTCATTCCATTGACAAAAGAGAAGCTAGTGCCTTCCACTCTTCTGAACCCTCTGAAAACTGGGAAGAAAAGGCCTGTTAAGTAGGTGCTCAGGGCCTTAGTGACCTCTTTCAGCCAGGTCCTTGCACTGCTGATGATCGCACCTGATCCTTCAGTTTAAACACACTGGCTCCTGTACCAAGGGCTCAGAGCTGTGCTATATCAGGAAGATGTCAAGAGTGTAGCTAAACTCTGCTGGCAGAAGCTTGAACTATGTGAGATCCAACGTCCTGTTTACAGATCAGAGCTGTTGGCACTAAGTTCGGCAGTGAGACACCAATTCTGGGAGGTATGTATATACTGGACCGGGGGGCTCAACAAAAACCCTCTCTCTCTGGGCTCCCCAGTGCCAAGCAAGATAAGACAGGGCAGCAGCAGGTGGGAGTTTGGGTTGCAAGGATGTTGCATCTCTTGAAGAAGTCAGAGTCACATGAGACTCCCAGGGTTTAGGAGGAAACGTATCCTTTATGTCAGAAAGCTTGGGGCTTTCCAAGCTAGAACCAACTGGGCTCTCACTTCTGTCACTTTGCTGAATGTCACTGCTCCAGCCAGGAGGAACACAGGGAAAGCTCAGAACAGGAGGTGGTCAGAGAAAGAAACCCAGGATCTCTGAAGATGGACTAGATCGGAGATTTCTCCTAGTGAATTTAAATTGTGCGTTGATGTTGGCACAAATTAGAACTGCTTAATGGTGCATTATTAAAATGGGCACCGGAATGTTCTCTGTGAAGACACTTTTCTCAGAGCAATGCAGTACGGTTTTAGGAGGCTTACGAGGCTTGGAATGGAATACGTGAATGTCGGAATGCTTTACGCTTTCTGGAAACCCATAACTAGAGGGCAGAATGTTGGCGGAGTGTTCCACTTAGAAGCCCCAGCCTAACTGTGCTGGTGGTACTTAAAATAATAAATTAAAAAATTACATTCAGTTCTCTAAACTAAAAATTTAAAATGTACGTCCCATCTGTACCTTTGAGCATTATGTCTGGGCCTCTTCCTTGCCTCTCCTGAGAGTCGCCGAGAGGCCGATGCTGGTTTTCAGGTGAATATAACAGCAGTTTACCCCTTGATATCGAGTTCCACAGTCTCTCCCCACCCCACCCCAGTACTTACCTTCCATTCCCATCAAATGTCACTTTACAGGCCCCTACATCTCATCAATGAGTTTCCTGCCAAACATGTTTCAAGATCCCCAGAAGTATCTTGCCAGCAACCCACTGCCCCATCATTTAAAACATTTAGTTAACTCTTCATTTTCCATATTCTTCTTTTGATTTCAAGGATAATAATACAACCAATGTGCATGTGTTTCCTCCAGCCTGGAGTTTTAAAAGAATCACTCTAAACCCTTAGTCATTCTCTTTTTTTGCTCTCCCTTCCCTGCACTTTGGCCCTGGAGAGATCATGGTGGGGACAGCTCACAATCGAGGAGCCACTCCTCGGCTCGCATGAGGCTCTCCTAATCTACTACGACCAATTGTCTCAACCCTGGCTTTGAAATAGAATCACCTTGGGAACTTTTATAAACTGCTGATGTCTAAGTCCAATCACACCAATCAAACCAAAAAACTCTTGGGGTGAAACACTGGGGTTGGTATTTTTTTAAACTCTGCAGATGACTCTAATGTGTACCCACAGTTGGGAAGCACCGTTGTGAGCCATGGTTGGCTGTGATCCTTTGTTAAGCATCTATTTGCAGCCAGGTGTCAGCCCACACAATCATGCCATAGAGGGGATGCACAAGGATTCTCCAACCAAGTCGTTCAAATTCTCCCACGCACTGCTTCTTGCCTGCTTTACATCCCCCACTCTTTGAGGCAGGGCTCATTTTATTAAGGCAACTCACCGAGAACGCGGGGATGCTCTCCACCCCTTTCAGGAACTCCTCTGCAAACCTCTTAGAAGTTAGCACTTCAATCACTACCATTCATTCAGAAAATGTAAATCACCTTTTTGCTTTGAGTTAATCATTTCCCATTTTCCCAAGGTGATTCAGAAACTCAGAGCTCACTGACAATGAGTGGGCAGATGCGTGGGCCTGTGGACCTGCCTCACTGTTCCATTAATGGCCAAACACACTTTCAGCAGCAACTCACGATGACAACAACAAAAATCACTATTTGCCCAATCAAAAAAAAAAAAAAAGTAAAAAATCCTGTTTCTGAAAACACAGCTTGATTTATTTAGATTTGAAACAGTGTTGAAATGTATAATCAGTTCTAACCTTGTTTGCATTAATCTTCTTTTTGGAAATGGCACATTTGTTTTCAAAGAGTTGGGTTGGAGCTTGTTGCTGCTACGTGGGAACCATATCAACTACCATACTCAGGATGTGAAATGAACCTACACATAGAGCCCATTACAATTTTAATGTCTGCTAACCAACTGATAAGCACACAGAAAGAAGGGTACAAGAACTAGGACGGAGAGTCATTAAGCCAACAAATGTTCACTCTCTTAATTATCATCACCTTTAAAGGTCATGAGTTAGCACCCTTGCCAGCCATCTCAGCAGAGGCTAATTCATTTATTCAATCTTTCATTCATTCAACAAACATTTCCTTGGACACCTACTGTGTGCCAGGTACTCTGCTATGAGTTGGGGATAGACTAATGAATAAAACATAGCCACAGCCCCCCAAATCTATGGTCCACAGCCAACTATATAAACAGATAATGACCTTTGCAAATGCTTTTCCTCTCACTACTATGCTCTTCTCCCATCTCTTTGTCTGGATAAATTCCACTCAACCCTTTAGATCTTGAGTAAATGTTACTTTATCTAGAAAACCCTCCTTGACACTTTAAGTCAGGAAAAAGTGTCCTTTCTAGGTAGTTCCATAGCACTGAGGACTTCCTCCTATCTTAGGACTTTGCACTTTGTACTATAGTTACTTGTTTGCTAGTCTGTATCCCTCACTAGACAATGAGTCACTTAAGGACAAGAGCCGTATCATCGTTATCTTTGTATCTCCAATGACTAGCACTATGCCTAGCACATAATAGCAGCTTGATAATTGTTGAATGAACAGGTCAATGAGTGATAGAGGCATTCACAGTACATTATGAGAATCCAGAAGAGAAACACTCAGAGACTTCCTGTAAGGGGTGGCTGCTAAGTGAAGTCATAAATGTTCATTCTGAATTGTCCAGGCTCAAGCTGGTTGAATGGTGGAGGCAGACATTCCAAGCAGAAGGACAGCATGAGAAAAAACATGGAAACCAGAAAAGGCACGATCTATGCCAGAAAGGTACCAGCAAGATTATATTAATAGAGTGCAAAATGTGAGGTAGGGAACAAAGAGGGCATACCTGGGGCAGTTGGGGTGAGGTCACAGGGTGTGGAGCATACATAAAGCAAATGTACTTCACAGGGCCTGGTTTTCCAAAGCCCTGCAGTTTCAGGTTTAGCCTAACTTCTTAAAAGTACATATAAAAATGTTAACCTTGCAAAAGACAGGAAATTTTCCCAGGCTAGTCTCTGTTGTAAGGTAAAGAATTGTAGCACAGCAAGGTTGCTGGCTCAAGGACAGACAAGTTACTGATTAATATGTAAAGATACTGCAAAATTGCTGTAAGGAGAGAAAATGTTTGCTAAGATCAAGCTTTTGTTGGTGGACCAACTTAACCTCTTGCGAACTGCATTATGGAATGTTGCTTTGCTTGTTTGACTGATGTTACCAGCCTATATTGTTAACCTATAACCCCACCTATGTTCTTTTCCTGTAACTGCCTGGCCTGGAGAATAAATGTGGGGCAAGAACACCAGTTCTTGGTTAATTTCCCAAAAGGAAGGGATGCCTCTCTCTTGAGGGTTCTGGGAGATTAACCCCTTTGGGGCTTCTTACTGCTCAGAAGAGATGGGCTTTGAGTAATCATTTGTGGCTCCATCACCCAGGGGAAGAGGGGTGACAAATCCTTGGGGGGCAAAGCAACAATGGGGGATGGACTATTCTGCCCAAACCAAACTCAAACTCCACGCTTCTCTTCATTCCCATCTAAATAAAGAAATGAACACACAGATTACAGGAGTCTCAGGAGCTGATCTCCAGGAGTTACACACTTGTTCCCAACATGTGTGATAGTCCCTAAGTCACAAACCATGCTGCAAACTCTTCCCTGGTATTATAAGAACCTTTTCTTACCCTGCCCTGTGAGATTCAGGGTCTAGGACCCTCCAGAGGAAAGCTTCCAGGTCACCTTCTCAGTACCCTGATTGCCAAAGTTTTCTGTCTGTTATTATAAATGCTGGGTAAAACACCTTGTTTGCCTTGAGAGGCTCACCTTTTCTCTGCCCAGCCCCTTCCTAAAACCTATCTCTTCTTGTTCAACCTGGGCAGCCCTGAGGAGTGCATATTGCCTAATTTCTGCTTACTCCATTGTGTTTTTAAATATTAATTTCAACGATTTCATTATTTACATTCAAAGCAATCAATATCCCATTTAAGGTAATCTTAGACCTTCAGAAAACCATCTATTACCCACTTCAGTCTTAAGAAGATCAGCTAATAAGGTTCAGTCACTGGTTAATTCGACAAGCATTTAACCCATATTTTCTCTGTGTCAGGCACAGTGCTGGAGCCTAGAAAATCGAAAAAGAATGAGACATGGTCTCTACCCTTAAAGTGCTTACAGTCTAGTGGAGGAAGTTCTAGGACTTGTGAATTGCTTGTGTGGGGCAGGGCTGAGGTCACTGGGAACTTGTTAGAAAGGCACATTCTTGGGCTTTTCTAAACTTATGAGTCAGAACTAAGAAGGTGTGACCCAGCAATCTGGATTTTAACAAATCCTCTAAGGGATGCTGGCGCTTGCTTTGGTTTGGGAATCTCTGGTCTAAGCTCTACTCTGAATCATGCCAGACCTATAGGGACAGAAATTAGCCATTCTAGCCTTCCTCTCTACCATCCCCCTTCTCCTTTTAGGGAAATAAGGAGATTAATAGCAAACAGCCATCCAGAGTGACCTACCCAAAATGAAGTAAAATACTATTTTATCACATTACGGCAATACCAGACACCTCTCCCTAGAATCACAGAGATGGTTTCATGAAGACCAGTGTGATACAGACGAGACTGGCCAGAACCATTTTAGCATCAACACATAAGGAATCAGAGAGGGTAATATCATTGTCTTGATTCTGCTCCCTGCTGCTTCAGGGAAAAAAAGAATCATATCAGCTTGGCTCTTCAGAAAAGAAGACCTCTGGAGTTATTTCAGTGCATGGGAAAGGAAAAGGGATAAACTGAAACAATAAACTCAAATGCTTAGGAAAATAAAGGCAAGGTCACAATCTTGGCATGTGAATTCTGCAACCCTATGATTGTTTTAAACAAATTAGAGCAGATTGTTTTCTTCCTGGGGTTCTAGTAAAATGGATCTTGCCACCAGCAGACCGTTCAGAGCTCCTGGCCGCAGTTTTTTGGCTTATCGCCACGTGTCATTAGTGACCTATTTTCACTGCAGTGAGATCAGCCAAGTCTGAAGGCCCCTGAATCAGCAGTTTCTCCTCCACTCACTGGCACCAGGCGGGCAGAGCTGACAGCAGCGTCACAGAAAATCTACCCCCTGCAATCTCCCCAAAAGGTGGGGAGAGCACCATTTTGTAATAAAGATGTCTGCTTTGACCTGAGGCTGCCTTGAGAGCCCAGCTGTCATGTCTCCTCCAAATAAGCTGCTGAACTTGGAATTAGATTGGCCGAATAATTAATCAGGACTAAAAATAGCTCCAAACGGCCTGGGCTTTGCTTAAATCCTACCCAGGTGAGAAATGTAGTTTTGTTTTTTGGTTTTTGGGTTTTTCTTAAAGAATCTAATTGTGAAAACCATATCTTGAAAAGCTTTGCACCAAAATATAAAAATAATTGCCCAACATGCCAGTATGGGAGACAATTCAGTTAATCCGGCTCTCTTTTCAAAAAATGCAAACTTTTGAATTGCACATTGACTTGAGATGATCAATTCTTGGTGGATACTAAGCAGTCAGGAATTGTACTAGGGATCTTCTAAGAATACCTTCAAACACAAATCCATGGAGAAAAGAATATATCCATTGGTTTAACGAGCTATAGCTATAAAACATAGCCTGTTGCCTGGCAGATTAGACAGTGAGCCGAGTTCCACAAGAGGGCGCTCTCTCCGCTCCTCCTTCTCCAAGCAGAGGGCTCGGCCTAAGAGGCAGCGCTCAGCATCCTGTGGAATGCTGCTTCTGTGACCACTTCCCACCTGAGAACATCAGGCAAATGTTACCTCTGCAACATCGAACGAAGGGAAACCAATCAATTAAAAGTAAAGGAGAAAAAATAAATACATCTAAGTGATATACTTTGTGTGTTCATTTTCTTGATGCTCTAATGATAAGTATATAATAAGATGAAATGAAAGTACATGCATCACAGCAATGTGTATCCAACCCAAGGTCTCTGAAACAGGTGTAGCTCCAACCAGTTTCAGACAACTGGCAGGGCCCAGATGTATTTTGGGAGGTCTTTCATCCTCTTTGTCACTCTTTCCTCCCTCTAGGCATGACCTCACCTCATACCCAAGCAGCCCCACAGGCAACCCCACTGGGGCCATCTCCTCCTGCTCTGGATCCCATAAGTTCTGTCTATACTCCCTTTCCCCTTTTATGAAACTTGTTTATTTCACCTCCTCAAAGACATTCAGGAAGGACTAGCTGGTGAACAAAAGAATGAATTTGCTCTGTCTAGACATAAGAGAGGAATTAGAATGAGGAATAAGAACCAATGCAAGATGAATGACTTGGATTCAATGTAAAACACTGAACGGGCAGCAGAACATTGAGGAAAGACTTCCACTCCACCCCCACACAGGCATACCCACGTATTTGAATTCAGAGACGAAGTCTCCACCAGATAGCAGCAGCGTAAATTAAAGGAGTCACTTACCCCTTCTGAGGCTCAGGTTTCTCATCTTAAAAAAAAAAAAAGAAAAGAAACAATAATAAAAATGTCAATTCTACTCCATATGCCATTCTGGCCCTAAAATAAGATAATTTATTATTTTCTTCATACATTAATTTAATGAAGCTATGTAAATGCAGTGAGTACCCATCCCTGCAGCTGTTCAAGCATTAATAGGATGACAGGGGTAAACAAGAGACGAAGGAAAAGCTGAGTTAGGATTATTATTATTATTATTATTATTATTAACTCATATTTTAGCCAACAGAGATCAAGAAGTTTCCTCTTGAAGAAAATCTATGATTATATGAATTTGTCTCTTGTTGTAAGTTACCCAAGTTGGCCTTGACCCAGCAGAACGTTCTCAATAAACATTTAGAGACTCCTTACAGAGATTTTACTGTAAGAAATGTTTTTAACAGAATCGTGAAAAATTGGAAACGAAATATCCCACATAGTGATGTTTAATTATATCATAAATTATCATGCATCCATTAAAGTGACATAGAAGAACATGTAAAAAAAAGGTCCATAAAAAGGAATTAACAGGGAAAAAAAAATTTCAAACATGTATAGTAGACTGACATTAAAACACGTGTACACACACCATATATAGTATGCATACTAAAGAATCGAGAAGAATGCACATCTACAAGCATTTTAACAATCTAAGGAGGCTGGAATTATAAATTACTTTCATTTTAAACTTTTGGCTTTTATTTATTTTTTACTGTTTACAAGGAATACACATAGTTTGGGTAATAAGAAAAAAATGTAAAATGAGGAATTCCAAGCTCCGGAGAAGACCTGTAGGAGGATTCTGAGGCCAGGCAATGTGAGGACACTGTCACCACAGCTGTGGAAGAAGACACACCTGGACGAGAGCTCTGCCCAACCAGGGCCCTTATCCGTGACCCAGGATCTTGTCTGGGATTCCTGTTCCGTAAGCTTTACTGTGCTCACTTATATCAGTGAGAGGCCTGAGTCAGAGATGGAGAGGGAGCTGACCTCTGAAGTCACTGAAGGAGAAATAACACCAAAACCTAATGAATTTTCAGTCTCAAGCCAATGGGTACCCAATGGGTGACCTGGCAATGTAATAATTCTGTGAAAGGGAGAGGGTCCCCAGTATACAATAAATTTCTGGTGGCATGGGCTGGATAAGAATGAGAGAAGAGCTGTTGCAGTTAGCACAGAAATAAACACTATTCATACTGAAAAATCTCCCCTCCTCCCCAGAAATATCTATTAACACATTTTCCTACTCATTGTAGTCAGTCAATGCGTAATAAAAATGCTGAAGGTCACAGCTTAAATTATTAAAATTCTAGCAGGTACATCAGGTCCTGGGCTTGGAAATGCATGCAAATCTCCACACTTGAAGAGTTGATTTAATGTTGTTAGTTCCACCCTGTCTCGTCTGGTTAGAGCTCAGGTCTAATGAAGCCTCAGGAGCTGATTTTAGTCCCATACAGGCTTGTTAGCTTCAGAGAAAGAATTTTCCCCACAGTCACAAAACTCTTCTCCTAAGCCCGTAACCTAGATGTGTCACAAGGAGCATGAGGCATCATAACTCCTGGGAAATGATCCTAAATCCTTGCCCCACTGAGACTGTAGCCCTCTGTTCCTGTAAACAGGAAACCCTTGTTCATTTGTTGTGGGCATGGTCAGATGAGGCTAGGAGGAAAGCTTCATTTGGCAAAAATGATGCAGAACAGGGACTTGCCAGACGGGAAGGGTAAAAAGAAGACGACTTCTAACTGGCTATGTGGCTGAGAGTCAGTCATTTGTTGTGGGCATGGTCAGATGAGGCTAGGAGGAAAGCTTCATTTGGCAAAAATGATGCAGAACCAGGAACTTGCCAGACGGGAAGGGTAAAAAGAAGACGACTTCTAACTGGCTATGTGGCTGAGAGTCAACTAGATGGTCTGTGACAATTTGTGGCCCCTGGATCTCCAGAGGCAGGAAAGAGGAAAAAATGTCATGGAAACACCTAGAATATAAGACTAGCAGAGGCAGAGAGATTTTTCTGGGCTTCTCTCCTCTGTGCTCCTTATACCTACTGTTTCATTTCTATCAAAGCACTTGCCACCCCATGTCACTCTTCTGTATTTGTCTATGTGCCTCAGTAAACTTCAAACCCCACATGGATCAGAGCCATGTTTAGCTTGTCCATAATGGTGAACAGACTTGTATCTCCCAAACCTAACACACTGCAGGCTCACAGTAGATGCTTCATAAATATGTCTTAAATGAGCAGATGAGTGATGCGTGTAAAGATTAACCCCGAAGAAAATATGAGCAACACACCCTAATGGAGACATCCATGGTATAGAATTTAGAGATCAAAGTCAGCCCCTTGGGTGGACTTCAGGGACAGGCTTTAAACAAAGCGGCAGGAAGGACAATGGCATTACTTGTGAGATGAATGAGCCTCTGGAGATGAGTTGGCCAAGAAATCCTGGGGATTAGCAATACCCACTTTGTTTGCTATGAGTTAGAGTGTTTTCTTCTGTTCAATACTCTTTTTAATTCAACTGTGTGATAAAAAGTGATCGCTGTCTGTTCCAAACACTTCCCAAGGGGATGGGCATCTAAAGGGAAAGGGATGGAGAGAGACCAAGTCACCAGCCAGTTTTCTTTGGGCACCTGAGAGAACTTGTACAAAAATTTACTCACAAGGTGTTACAATGCAAGCAAAAGGACAGTTCTTAACATCTAGTAAATAATTTTCCTATGTGAAGCCTCCTTTTCTTTCTCCTTGATCATAGGTTTGTGAAGGGGGTTTGTCCATTTCTCATTTTTCTTGATTAAGCACATTTGTGCAAACTAGGAGGCTGGTCTGTTCACACATATGCAGGTGTTCTTTCTTAGATGGGCATTATGTCAGTCCCATTAGCACTCCTCAGACTGAGGTCTGTGTCTGAAGATTTAAAGGTTGATATCTCTATTATTAGCAGTAGTTAAGAGGAATAATTGTGTGCTAAATTTGGCTTCGGTAAGCATGGTAGACACAGATCTCAGCAAAGGTTTTAGAGGCTTAGCTAGAAATAGGGGTGACTGGGCAAAGGCAGTGATTAAACCAGCTCTACGATCTGTATTATTCTCTTTGCTGGAGAGAACCCTGAGAAAGGGAGAAATCAGCAGAGAAGCAGATAACGCATGTTTCTAAACTGTGGACACCCACTAGTGACATGGTTCAGAGAGCAGAAAACTGGCCTGGGAATCTGGACACCCAGCTGTTCTCAACTTCAGCAAAGCAAACTTTGGTAATACAGAACTAACAAACTAACCAAGTTATCACCATGATGTTAAAGCAGGGTGTTTAAAAAGGTAACAAGTTTTGGCAAGGATTCGGAGAAAAGGGAAGCCTGGTACACTGTTGTTGGGAATGTAAATTGGTACAGCCATGATGGAAAACACTATGAAAGTTCCTCAAAAAGTTAAAAATAGAAATACCATATGACCCAGCAATCCCACTTCTGGATATTTATCCAAAGGAACTTAAATAAGTAGCTCAAAGAGATGTCTGCACTCCCATGTTCACTGCAGAACTATTCACAATTGCCAAGATACGGAATCAACCTAAGCTTCCATCAGTGAATGAATGAATAAAGAAAATGTGGTATATATACACAGTGGAGTACAATTTAGCCTTAAAAAGGAAAGAAATCCCATCATTTGTGACAACATGGATAAACCTGGAGGACATCAAGCTAAGGGAAATAGGCCAGGCAAAGACAAATATTGTATGATCTCATTTATATGTGAAATCTAAAGTAGTCAAACTTAATAGAAGCAGAGAGTAGAATGGTGATTTCCGAGGGTTAGGAGATGTGGCAAGAGGATGGTCAAAGGATATAAACTTTCAGTTATGAAAGATAAATAAGTTCTGGAGATCTACTATATAGTACAGTGCCTATACCTAGCGATACTTCAAATTTTCTGAGAGAGTAGATCTTATGTTGTGTTAAAATAATAATAATAATAATGTTGGGCAGGAGTTCAAATATTGCTTAGATGGTTCCTTGGCAAGGCTGCAGTTAAGGTGTTGGAAAACGATGGATTCTCATGTTAATGCTCAATTAGAGAAGGTTCCATCTTCTCTGTTACTTTGGTTGTTGGAAGAATTCATTCCTTGTGGTTGTAGGACTGAGAGAAGCAGTTCCTTGCTAGCTATCAGCCTGAGGCTGCCCTCATCTCCTAGTGGATAGCCATAGTTTCTTGACATGTGCAATAGCCCAAAACGTATGCTTGCTTCCTCAGAGGCAGCAAGGGAGGGAGAGACTTGAGCAAGATTGATGCTACAGTCTTACATGTAATTACATCTTGCTTTAGTTACTGTATTATATTTGGTTATAATCAAGTCAAAAATCCCATCTACAGGCAAGGAGAGGGAACCACAAGAGTGTAAACAAGACAGGATCAGGGAGCTCACCTTAGCAGTTTACCAGCCACACCATTTTTCTGTAAAATAATGAATCATATGCTGCTAGGTTAATAGCCTAAACAAAACTTTAGTACATTTTCTACTCTAATACTATGATTATATTAATTTTATACTCTGTGTAATCTTGCATTATAATCATGATGACACAGTGGGTAAAAGAATGCATGAAAGAATGAAAATATGGTAGACTATACCACGATTTAAAATACTGTATGTCAAGAAGGACTTTTTTAAGGGGACTGCAAAAACACTCTTCAGGAATATTATTCCCAGATCCGTTAAAAAATTCTAGTAGTTGAATAAAAAAAGTATTTAAATTTATATTAAATATAGTGCTCAACTTTAAAAAGTGTTTATTTAGAACTGTGTAAGCTTGGGTTATTATCTTGAACTTACTGCTGTTAAAAGTAAAACTTTAGATGAATTAAATTTAACAGAGTGTAATCAAAGAATGATTTGCAAATTGAAACAGAAGAGGTTCAGAAAGCCCCCTCCACACCTTGGTCAGACAGCATTTATGGACAGAAAATGGAAGTGAGGTACAGCAACCACTTGACTAGTTACAGCCTGAGCTTACCTTATTTGAACATGGTCTGATCTGTTGGAAGCCTGTGATGTCTGAAGCTCAGCTTCTGTGATTGGCTGAGACTCAGCTATTTGCTACCAAAAAAATAGCCTCCCAAATTAGGCTTTCAGTTTGTTTATGTACTAAGTTAGGGCTTAGGAACTCAAGGAAAAGAGGCATCCTCAGGACAAATTTAGTTTAATTTAATAACCAGGCATAACTTCTCAATGAGTATAACTTTTATACAATTATAAAACCCAAACAAAGTTACAAAGTAAGACCTATTAAAATGCAAATGAACAAAATTCATTTAATGCAATGGGTGTTATTGTTTAACAGAATTAAAACAGCTACTGGCATGTAAGCATGTGCAATATTTTGAATTCATTGCCTACCTGTGCTGAGCAATGACTCAATTCTCCCACTCTCCCTACTCCCACTAGCATGGAGCCCCCATGGAAAGAGACTGTGGTGGTGTCACGTGGCCTGCAATTCCCTTGTCTGTCTTTCGAGTTTGTTTCTGTTGTTTTGTTTTGTTTTGTCTTTCTCGATAGCCTGGGTCAATAAAAAATAGGGCTATTTGGCTCCAGGGTAATTTTAAATGCAAGATGTGGAGACCGAAATCAATTGGCATCATTTGGTCACAAGTGGTCATCGAATGATCTAGAAGATGCATCTGTTTAAATTTTAAACTGTCTTTGAAATTAGTTTTCAGTTTGTTTGGTTTTTTTTTATTTTGGAGAGACACCATCAGTCTGTAAGAGGACATTACTGAAGCCCATGGCCTGCAGTTGAGGAAACAGTCCATAAGTGCTAACGGCCTGCCACTGACAGATTTTGGGAAGGGAAGTGACATGATCATATTTCCACATTGGAGCAATAACACCAGGAGCAGCACGATGGACAGACTAAGCGAGAGAAAAACTAGAGGCGAGGAGATCACTTGGGAGATAACATCAATAATTTAGGCGGAAGATGATGAATGAACTAAACGAAGTCAGAGTGAAGGATGAGGCATATGAGAATAGACTAGAATGTTTGTAAAAGGCAGAATCTATAGAACTCAGGGACTGATTAAATGTGGCAGGTGAGGGAGAAAGGACATTTTTAACTTAGTTGACACTTAAACCTAGATGGGAATATAAGGAAGGTGAGTTTGATTCTGAAGAGAAAAAGCTTCTATGTGAGGCTGGCATGCTAGGATGGCTGAGTGGACACCAGCCTACAGAGTATAATTTCTAGGTCCAAGAAAGTTTCACGGCCCACCCCCAGCTCCAAATAAAATATTTCTCCTACCTGCTACTTGCTACACAAAGGTCTATCCCAAGTGATCATAGCTCCAACCATCTAAGTTAATGCTCCAATGTTTTTTAAAGTACAAAATCTAAGGAGAGTGTCGCTTACCCTGGGATTGATGGTCTAGATCCTGAGATGCTCTGGTGGAAAGAACATGGCATTTGCAATTATTTGGACCATGGTTCCGATTCCTGCCCCACCACTTACTAGGTGTGGTATCTTGCAAGTCACTTATTCTCTCTGTCTTGGTTTTTGTAAAATGAGATTATAAAACCTTATACAGAAAGCTAATTAGGAATATTAAACTAATGCATTACAGTATCTAGCACAGTGCCTGCAATACCTTGGTCAATTAATCATGCTCATTCTCAAATGTAATGGTTATGCACACAGAAGAAACCAGACTTCTTGGGTTCAGCCCATGTCTCCACAACATTTTATGACCTTGTTTAAGTAGTCTAATCTCTCTATACCATAAAGAGATAATGATATTCTCTGACACATAGAGTTGTTGGGGTAATTTTAATCAATGTACATAAAACACTTAGAAACATGTGTCTTGCACATAGTATGTTCTATGTAGGTGTTAGCTGTTTTCGTCATCCTAATTACTCTCTCCCCTCTTCCAGTGATCAAGATTCTTCCCGGGTCATCATTTTAATGGAAGGAGAGAAAGAGACAGTGAGGTCCTGCTCACCTAAGCCACTGCGTGCGAAACTCCATGGGAGAGGAAGAAAAGAAAGGTTGACAGCCCTAAAGGCATTCTTTGCCTATTTCTTAACTTTGTCTAAAACTAACCAGGGTCTGTCCCAGGAAGGGAGACATGGAATGACTGAAGTCCAAAGCCTGTGATGAAATGGAGAGACTGTCACCAGATGTCTGGCAGAGAAGGCAGCCATCCAGATGCTGAGACTGTGAGTTATAAGTGTGACAACACAGGTTTTCAATGAACTTTATTTTCACTTATCAGTGGTTAAATGCCCCAAGCTGGGAAGGGAGGGAGAAAAATATCAACTGAAGCCGACTTGCACTTCCTGAGGGCTAAGTCCAGAGAAGTTCCAGCTGGAGAAGCCACGTCAGGAGCAAGGGCCAGTGAACAAACATAGATTTTTCTGATATATTAGGCATTCTCATATTGACTTCCTGACCCTAATCAACCAAGGTCATGAACAAAATAGTCCTTTTAAAATTTTTATGAAAGAAGCTCCTGTGTGTTTTTCTCTGCGGGCTCTCTCACTTGCAATACAAATGTGGCTGGCTCTTCCAGGGCTTTGCTCACAGCTTTAAACTTTAGGCCTAAGCACTGAGCTGCATTCTCAGTGATTTGCTGCCTCCGTCAGGATCAGTGAAGAATATTTTTAAATAAATTTCAATTTGTTTAATCCTAAGAGGATGCAATGACTTTTAGCTCAAAGTAGAGCAGAGAGGCCTATTGGCAACGAACAAGTTATTTTGGGGAGTGCAAATTTTGCTTAATTGAACTTTTCCCAAATGGAGTAACACACAGAGGAGTGAAGTAGAAAGAGCTTCATCTTTGGGAAAGGCAGATATTTTAGATCCAGTTCCAGGTCTGCCACCTGCACAGTGTGATTCAGGGAAAGTCACTTAACCCCTGAGCTCACTGGCCTCAGCTATAAAATAATGACAGCACTACCTACCTCATACACTGCTATAAGCTCCATCATGACCTCCCTGTCTCAGTTCCAGCCTCTCCCTCCTGGCACAATCCCAAGTCAAGATTCCTCTGCCTGAAATAACGCTCCCACTCCATCTCCATTTTCCAGGCTTATGGTGACTCTCCTACAGGCCTCCCTTTAGATCTCCTGGCACAATCCCAAGTCAAGATTCCTCTGCCTGAAATAATGCTCCCACTCCATCTCCATTTTCCAGGCTTATGGTGACTCTCCTACAGGCCTCCCTTTAGATACCACCTCCTCCAGTAAGTCTTCCCTGACACCACCTCCCCCTGTTAAAGTCTAGGTTGTGTGCCCTCCTATGAACCCAGAGAGCCTGTGCATATCAATGTACATGGGACATCACCATGTTGATTTTCCAGATCACTCCTCTGGACTGTGAGTTGTGTCCAAGCACAGATCATGCTCTTTAAATTGCAGGGTGTCCCCAGGGCTTATTGCAAGGCCAGACACACATGAAGCATTCAACATATATCATAAAATCAACCAAGACTGGTAAATGTTGTCACTCTGCTGCTATTTATAGGGTCCTCAGATGAAATCTGCTACATGAGAAGTCGGGCATATTAAAGCATTCTCTAGTATGCTTTTCTGGTTGTTGTGCCTGGCTCTGGCAGCTGTCTTCACAACCGGACTATGTCCTTCATTCCAGGCTCCACTTTCCCTCGAAGCTGAAACGACTGGCTTTCCTTGCTACCCACCTATGATATTCCAGCCAGGATCTCAAACAATGCTTGCGGTCTGACCTCTTCCTGCCCCCACTGGCCCCTCAATCCTGTTTCTGCCAAATCCCATTCAAAAGAGTACGAAAAATTCACTCTGACTTGCTGTCTTTGAAACCACACAGGAAGTGACATTGGTCTGTAGTGAAGAAAGATGTAACCCAAGCACTCTCCTTTCCTCCTCCTCCCCCGACACAGGTCAGATTCTTTAAGAATGTGTTAAGAAGGGAGAGGCTTATTTCACATCACTTCTCAGAATAGGAACTTGTTTCTGAGCACCCCGTCTTCCTTCCCACTCTGCCCTAGGCCCCTGCCTCCCCCCATGGCGGAACATCCAGAACTCCCAGACAATCCCCCTCAGTGGATGCTTCTCCTTTCTCATGGGCTCAGACAAGAGGTTGATGTGGGACCCACCACACTTCAATCAAATGCCCAGACCCTTCAATCTACATAGTGTCACCACAAAGAAGCAGAGGGAGATTGGTCTTTCTGAACAACTGGAGCCATTCAAGGTAACAACTGGGATAATTCAACGACACATTTTACCCTTACCAAACTTAAATCTGTGCACTGCATATAATTATTCCAGTGGTCTAAGGGAGAAATATCCCAAAAGGTAGACCTTTCTCATGGGATTTCCACCATAGGCACAAGCCTGATCCTAAACAGGCTCTCACCTCTCCAGAACAACAGGTTCTTCCCACTCTAGAGAGAAATGACATGAAGCTTTGGAACCCCGTCCACTACCCAAAAGACTTGACCTTGACCCACAAGCCATCACCTCCTGAGAGGTACATTTCCTTAAGTCTGAGTCATTCAGCCTACAGAAATCCAAGGAGCTTCATGAGGAAGTCAGTAATAGGGAAACACACTGTCAGTGCAGCCCAGCCCCACGGTGGGTGAGTACAGGGGCCACGAGCAGCAGCCCAGGACCCAGTCAGCCAGAGCTTGAGTGTGGCTCCGCTTCTTCCAGCTGAGTGACCTTGGTCACGTGTCTTAATCTCCCTGCACCTCAGTCTCTTTATTTGTGATAGGTGATAATAATAGTGAGGCACTAAAGAGTTAAGGCATGTCTAGAGCAGAGCTTAGCAAAGAAGTACTCAATAAATTTTAGCTACAGCTATATATAGCTTCCCACCGATGTAGACATGTCTATTGTTTTTCTGTTTATCAGCAAATAGTTCTTGAAGCAAACATAGACACATTTGCAGATATCTTCTGAGAGCAAATATCAATTCTCAGAGATAGTACAATCTGGAAATATATTTCTAAATGACTCATGAGGAAATCTCAAAGTGGAGTTGGCACAAAAAGTTTACTCCTTTTGAACTTTCAACCTATGAATTTCCATGAGGTACAAATGGGGCTTTTCTTGCTGTCTCTGCATTTTGGCTGAAGCCCCTAAAGTGACAACAATAAGTCACAAGCACCTCCCTCCCCGATCCTACAGGGACCTGCTAGATACCAAAACTCCCTCGCAGGTGCCTAAACTGGTCTTTCACCTCCAGAGTATATAGAAGAAAACTTGAAATTCCCCAAGAAAGCTTGTTGAAGGGAATTCCTAAGAACATAGATCACTTGACTGTTTTCCTCTCCCCACGGGAGAACCTGATGTGTGTCCTCGAAGATGTGAGGACATGGTTAACAGAGACCACAGTCTGCCTCATACTCAGGCTATTTCTGAAGGCAGGAACCTTTCTGAGGCTGCCCGTGGAGGCTGGCAAGGACAGAGGCAGCAGGGGAAGCAGCCTGCATTTCCTCGGCGTGGTGCAGCATGCATGCCTGAGTTCCCATGAGCCCGGTGGGCACCATGGGATGTATCTTGAAACATCTTGAAAGGACACCAGCCCCGATGGTGGCCTACCAGATGCAAGGGGTGCCAGCAGTAAGAGGCTGGAGATATAAGTACTGGGACAGGAGTTGAGGTGGAAGGAGAAACAGGTCAGCTGAAGAGCATATCACTCATATTAGTGACTAGTACATCAGAAAAGTCCCATTGCAGAGGATCCACAAACGCACACTGAGGAGAAGTGTAATGATGGGCCCAAAAGCAGGGCAATGCCAGCCAAGAGAGAACCACAAAGAGCACCAGCTCCATAAGCGGACTGTTTGCCCTCTTCTGTTTCCCTTTCTGTCCCCATTCCTCAAGCTGGAGGAACCAAAGGCAGACTGAGGAGGAGAGAGTCAGGAAAAAGAGTGAGCAGACAGACCCCGAGACCACACCTTCCTTCCCCATTTTAGGACCCCCAGCAAGGGTCGGGCCTGAGCTGTGGAGATGAGAGAAGATTTGAACTGGATTTGATTTAGACTCTAATGGGTCTTTTCATACTTATAGGACAGTCACAGTCCTCAAAATAAGACTCATTTTTGTTACCGGAAAATGATCAGACTACAGAAGCAGACAGGGAGGGAAGATCGAGCACAGTATATTTTCAAGGTGGTCATGGCAGGGAAAATGAAGCGGTTTCCTGTTTATAGCTATTAGGCTCAATACATTCACAATATATTGGTTAAAATTATGTATATATACCAAAATCTCATCAGCCCTGCCCTCTATCAACAGAAGGTTCTGAGCTGTTGCTTGCATGGGCCAGTCGTAAACTAACCTGATCCCTTGGCAGACAGGTCTTTGCCCTTAAAATTGTTGTGAGAATTCCTTTCTTTTACCCCTTTTCCTACAGCCTGCTGGGCAGAGGAGAACGTGCCTGTCAATCAATCCTTGGGTCCACAAGAATCTACCCTAAGGACTGAGATCACTGCTCCTAATGATATGTTTAGATTCAAAGTTGGAGTCCTCCATCTGCCTTGGTTTCTTTCTAGAGGGAGAGAAGTGGTGTTTTTATCCTTCTAGCCACAGAGACATTGATATTTAACCTTGGGCGGGGAAGAAGAGGCATGATTCATTGGGGAGGAAAGTAATTTAAGGACCTTTCCCAAGAAATACAAAACTTCCTCTGAAAGAAGCAAATTTAGAGATTCAAATGACTCCAAAGAGGACTCCAGAATAGAAAGAAATGACCCTCCTTTTTTCAAACCCGTAATAATAATAATAATTGTAACCAGACCATGCCAGTAAATTTCAAGAACTCAGCAGGATGGTTGGGCATGCCCCTTTCCCTCCCTCTTTCCTCTTCTCTGATCTCTTCTCTTAGCTCCTGGACAAACCCAATTCATTTCTCACCATTCATTCCAACGTGTTATTGGTTCCACCATTCTTTGAAAGCAAGTGCCTGGGTCAGCCACGTCCCCCTCTCACAAGGACTCAGGAAAACATACACGAATCCCATGTGGACACCAGAAGAACCAAGTACAAAGTACTGGCCATTTTTTCTGATTTTCCACTCTCCTGAAAGCTTATCGTTTGATAGAAATTCTGAATTCTCTTGAAGTAACTAGAAAAAGTGCAGCTGGAATAGCAATATCTAAATAAAAATGCTGCTGATCTGCTAATATTAACTAGTCTAAAAATACTACGAAGCATGTGGTTTTCATTATAGCAACAAAGTCACTACAGTATGACAGGCAGCCTGCCTTCCAAGATTCCCCTCATTTACATGGTATTATGTTACACGTGGAGTTGGACTCTTGGGTTTAAAGAAAAACAAGAGTTTTACAGCAAGAGGTGAAAAGAAGATTTAGGCACTCAGCCCAGGTTTGAGACAACCCAGAAATGACTTGCACTCACAGCCACACGACCCTCTCTGCTCAGCACTCCAGCCGCACATGGGTCATTCAGTCCACTCATTTGGAACTTCTCACATGTGGCCTTTATCGCAGATAATTGTGTACAAGATCAGGGTGTTTCTTGATCAAAAACTGCATCCCACCTAGCACCTTCCACGGGGTCTTCTGTGGGAGGCTGCTTTTGTATCAAAGCTGACCTGCCTGGGAACTCCTCAGCAAACTTTGCAAACAAGAAAAAAACATTCTCTTAGAGATGTGTTGTGAGGGAAGAGAAAATGCCAACCACTTTCAAATAATTTATAGAATTGCTTTCAATATTAAAACCACAGGGACTTACCAACTTTCATTCACCAAAGAGGATTTGAAGGAAGAGCTTTGTAGTCTCTAGATGTGACAAGGGGACCAAGAATGAACATGTACAAGGCAAAGCCAGAAAGAACTGTCTCAGTGGTGTTCCTGGATTTTGTTTCTGCATGTGAATTTCTGATAAGCAGGTAAGCTTACTTCACCTCTTTCCAAACTCTCTACTTCTTTGCATATATTGAAAGCAACCTCCAGTTAATTATTTTAATTTTAATATCCATCTCCATCTAACTCACAGTTTCCTGGAAACAAAGACCTACCTACTAAAAAAGAGGAAGATGATGAGGCTGCTTGTGGGAAAGGATCTCTTCCTCAGGAAGCAATATGCAGTAATTACCAAAAATGATGAAGAGAACATAAATTTAAAATCTGGCCATATTGAGTCTTATGTCTCCTTACTCAGTGATTTTCAAAATATAGGCTTATTTTGGCAATACTATAAAAGTAATGCTGACTAGTTGCTAAAATCTGGATAGGACATACACTCTAATGTAGCATGGAGATAAAATTTTATTTTAAAAGCTGTTGATGACATTTCCTTTAAGATGGAAGTATCTTTTCCTTAGCAAAATGCCTTGAGGAGCCATTTGGTTGTAATAATAATAATAATAATAATAATAGGTTCTGAAATATTTTTCAGAAGGAAGACCAGTAAACCTAAGGTAAGTATATTTCTATGCATAATAATATTTTTTTTAAAAAGTTTCCAAAGGGACTGAGACAGTGAAGACAAGATAAGTTGGTGAAGGAAATAGAGAGGAAAAGAGAGAAAGCAGATGGGAGAATGTCCAGAACAATGGAATCTGGAGGCCCAAGAGAAGATAGCCCAAGAGTAACTCTATTGATGGAAAGAGCAGGGGATGTCTTCATTTAGAAATATGTGGGTATATCACATATTTAGTTTTAAAGAATTTGCTATGCTCTGCAGCCCTGCAATTCCCCTATTGTTTCAAACCCTTTGTTAAAATCAACTATACAAAAACACTTTTTATAAGGAGCGTTTAGTAAAGATTGTGTTCAAGTTTGAGAAGAGAAAACCACCTGAAGCTAGATAGAAGTGACATTAAGTATTTACCAAAAGCAGAAAGCCCGGGAGAAAGTTACCACACTTCACCCCACCCGTGCCCCTGAGCATTTCCATAGAGAATGGGTAGCAAGCTATTCTGGGTTTCCCTTTAAGGGTTTAATGGGATTTCAAGCCATTTTCTTTGAATACTAATGATTGGAGGAATCAATAAGTCAGGTAGAATTTGGGGTCACCCAGAGAGAAGACATCTAGATTACATTAAGTAAGTGTCATCTCCCCTGATGCAACAATCTCCCTTATTAAAGAAAGACTAGGTAGCATCACTACCTTTCCTGAAGCTGGTGCCATTTTCAAAATATTCTAATAATCATTAAGAAAGCAGCTGGTGAAATTCAAATATAGCCTTTTCAGCTTGGAAAGTAGCTCTATCCCAAAAGTGATTACTCGGGATACAGCTGCCAGAGCATGATATCCTTCTACATGCACAGAGAAAAAATTCCTATGGGCTTTTGCAGTGGCAATGGAAAAAGGAATGAATCTACGAGGCCTGGAAGTCCACGTGATTCTGACAATGACATGATTTTAAGGGGGGAACTGAGTTCCTCTTCATACCCACCTTTTTATTCTGGAAGTAATGGTTTTTTTTGTTTGTTTGTTTGTTTTGGGTTTTTTTTTCCTTTTTGTCTTTTTTCGTGTCCGGCAACGGATCACAACCCTCAGTGTCACGCCCGTACCGGACCGGGACCGGAAACGGGATCGCAACCCTCCGCGCTGCCCCCACACCTCGCCCAGCCAGTGAGCGGAACCGGTCTGTATGTGGGATCTGAACCCTAACCGGGATCGCAACCCTCCGTGCTGCCCCCACACCTCGCCCAGCCAGTGAGCGGAACCGGTCTGTATGTGGGATCTGAACCCTCGGCGGTAGCGCCACCGCGCTCCCAAGTGGCACACTGTAGCAGTGCGCCACCAGGCCGGCCCATGGAAGTAATGTTTTTTGAAGTCAGCTGGTTTTAAAGATTCAGGAAACACTACTTGAGGTACCGGGCTGCAGGTCTTGGAAATCAGAATTGAACGTGATAACCACAAGTGCTGCGTTCTCAGCAGAGCCAATCTGGAAATATTGGGCCAGGGAGAGGTTCAGTGGGCATGGCTTCTTAGCTTCCCCAGCACCTCCTGGGAGACCTCTTCAGATTGGTGGCTCTGGTGTGTACTTGTCTGGGGTGAGGTCTGTTAAAAGATAAATTTAGTTAAAGAGTTTATCTAAGCAGACAGTGATTCATGAATCCGGCAGCTCCAAACTAGAAGCAGTTTGGGATCCACAAAAGGAGTGTGAGGGGAAAGCTTTCATAGGGAGAAAACAAGGCAAGTTAAACCTTTGATTGTTCAAGATCATACAGTTGTCTCATTTAGATGATCTCCGCAGAAAGTCCCTGATAATACAGTTAATGCTCAGACAGCCACTTGTGATCAGCTGCACTTACGTTTCATTTTATTTACATAGGAACCCAGATTAATGGCTTCCCACTAGGTTATTTTAACAGGTCTCACACAGTTATGGTGAGTTCTGAGGGGTCTCCTACTCAGTCTCATCCATCCCCAACAATATCGCCCTGAAACTCTAGCATAGTTCATTTACGTTCTTCAAACATCAGCCTACAAGAAACCACGCTTCCTGCATGTGACACCCTGGCTCTGCGGTACAGCAGTGACATCTTCCTACGTTCCCCACAGGCCCATCACATATGCCATTGTTTTGCAGCTGTGGAATGTGGACCACCTGTGGATATGCCATGTAACTTCACCTCCATTGTCTTGGGAGCTGGGAGGAACTGACCACAGCAGGCTGGCCAGGGGCTTCGGAGGTGTCCCCATGGAATCCTAATTAATGTGTCAGATACACATCAATCCATTACAGCATTTAGTCATAATGGCCTGGGAGTTGCATTACTTTCATATCTCATTGATCAAGCTCTAAGTTCCTTGAGAGCAGAAGCCATGTCTCATTCAACTTTGTATCTCAATGATCTTTGCTTGATGAGCAGTCGGCAAACTTTTGGTAAAGGGAGGAATAAAACTTGAAGGAGATCAGAATATGCCATGCCAAAATATGCCCCATTGGCATAAGGATTATTTTGAACTGAAGGCATTTGAGATTTAACAGATGTAAAAAGAAGCCTTTCCAGGCTTCCCTTATCTGACAAAAAGCAGACTTCTGAGAAGGAGGACTGCCATAAATTCCCTCTCCCAGGGAAGTTTTAAGGCCATGAAGAAAACTGAAAGTTGACACTGAGATGGATCTTGTAGTGAATATTTAGATTTTATGTTGCCTTGGCATTTATTTTGAATGTAGGTTTAGCTTTCTCTTGCCAGAGGCAGGGCTCGGTCACCCTTGACACGGTGACCAGTCTACACCACACCCAAATGGCTTGAGCCGGTGGCCAGAGATAAGAACTGAGAAACATCTCTTCCACCCAGAAAACTGCCACCTTTAAACAAACTGTAGAGGAATCTGCCTGTGAAAAAGTGACCCACACTCTATTCCCCAATATATGCTGCTAGTTGTGCCAGACTCTCTTCTCTCTCCCTGCCTGTGCCCCTGACCATGTCTGTGTGGGAGGGTGGGGAGGACCTTCAGGCATGCCACATACCCTCCAGGGTCGGTAAGTACTAAAAACTCTTAAACCTTCAAATTAAACCTTCAAATTGTGGTCGTGTCATTGAAGCCACGCCTGCAATCCAATCCCTGACAGTGAGGCCACCCCAAAGGGACCCATTCATGGATTCCTGCTGAAGATTTTTTGTCTGGGCCTCTGGTGGCTGCTGGGGACAGTTGTTACCAGCTAAGCTGATAGAGAAACTTGAAGAGTTTAATTCAAAACTGACCTAAACAACAGACCTTGTTTATATGGCCCTTATCTTCTATTAGTTCTCCCTGTATATTTACCTTCTCCCCGTCTGCTGCCCTTGAAAGTTCAAAACTCTTTTCTTTTCTTTTCCTTTTTTTTTTTTTTTTAGATATTTGAAATACATCTTTATTCTGATTCTAAATGAAAAGGAATGGGAATGACAGGAACAAACAAGATTTCACCACCGAATATTGTGACGTGACTATAGCAGTCTTATATTTGAAACTCAAGAAATCAACTGCATTCCAAAACAGCTAAACATGCAGGTCCAAACAATGAAGGTATTTTTTTTTTACCTGCCACATTCACTCCGAAGCCCATTCATCTCCTTCAGCATCCCACAGATGAAGCACATGTTCTGCTTAGCTAGATAATAAAGTGGCACACACGCTGCACCAATGACATCACAGAACAGCTGCCTATAACACTAGACTTTTGACGCTGGGCTCCAGCTTCTCTCTCACAGGTCATCATCCTCATCCGGGAGAGCAGTTGTCTGAGCAACCTCTAAATCATGCCCATACTGTGTTGCCAAAGCTGGGTGCATGACAACCTCTGGTGGGGCAAGGGCAGGCATGGCAACAAAGTCCACGTGAGGGTCTCCAACAAGCTTCCGCGCAAGCCAGAGGAAGGGCTTTTCTAAGTTGTAGTTACTTTTGGCAGAAACGTCATAGTACTGCAGATTCTTCTTTCGGTGAAAGACAACAGATTTTGCCTTCACTTTCCTGTCCTTAATACCCACTTGGTTGCCACACAACACAATGGGGATGTTTTCACATACTTCTACAAGGCCTCCAGGCCAGTTAGGCACGTTCTTGTAAGTAACTCTCGATGTTCCAGCAAACATTATAATGGCACACTGGGCTGGGATGTAAGAACCTTCTCTCAGTCCCCCAAATTTCTCCTGGCCAGCTGTATCCCACATATTGAACTTAACAGGACCTCTGTTGGGATGGAACACGAGGGGATGGACCTCAACACCCGGGGTGGCTCTACACTTCTCAAATTCACCGGTCAAGTGACGTTCACGAATGTAGTTTTTCCAGGACCACCATCACCAACCAATACAAGTTTGAACGGGACCTGGGGTTCTCCCTGGGCAGCCATCGCGGTGTTCCCGCAAGGAGGAGGCCCTTGCTCCGGGGCCACATGTCGCCACGTCCCCGGCCCGCGCCCCCGTGCCCGCGCCCCGCGCCCACAAAAGCCTCCGCCCGCCAGGCCCGCGATCCCTTCCCTCAAAACTCTTTTCTTTTATCATGTGATGTCTCCAGAGTTTATCATTCTTTGTTTAAAATGGAAAATAAGCTCCTGGGCCTCTCTACTTCTTTGGGTCTTCACTTCTTTTCCAGGAAAACCCCATGTCATGTAAAAGGTAAATTTGCATGCCTCTTGTCCTGTTAATCTGTCTTTTGTCAGTCTAATATGCAGGGTCTCAGTGAATGAACCTGAGAGGAGAGGGAAAGGGGAATTTTTCCTCCCCTGCAAACTGAACTATAAATTCCATTAGGACAGAGTTCGTGTCATTGTACCTTTCCAGCACTTAGCACAATGCCAAAACTTAATAGGTCCACTGTGCCCAATTTAGGATCTTCAAAGGTAGAGATATATGTATACGTTTTCTGTGTGCAATATTTACAATGTATTTACAGAATATGTATATTTATTATATATACAGTATCGTAAAAATCCTAACAGAAACTATGACGTTACACTCAAGATTGCTTTTTTTTTTTTTTTGTCTTTTTCCGTGTCCAGCAACGGATCGCAACCCTCAGTGTCGCCCCCGTACCGGACCGGGACCGGCAACGGGATCG
>NW_007729704.1:337335-354622 GCF_000696425.1 Galeopterus variegatus
CCAAAATTTTTTTTTTTTTTTTTTTTTTTTTTTGTCTTTTTCCGTGTCCAGCAACGGATCGCAACCCTCGGTGTTGCGCCCGCACCACGCTCAACCAGTGAGCGGACCGGTGTCTATACGGGATCCGAACCCTCGGCGGGAGCACCACCACGCTTCCCAAGCGGCACACTATAGCAGTGCGCCACCGGGCCGGCCCAAGATTGCTTTTTGTAGCAGGCATCATATCAGTTCTGTGTATAAATGCTGGTTTTAGCGAAAGATAAGCAGTTCTTAATGATTGCTTTATACTTATTGATTTATTCCCTATGGTAAAAACAAATTTATAATTATTTAGCAAGTTTGATGTTTTTGTAAAAAAAAAAGTCCTTTACATAGAAAAGAAATAAAAGGAGTTTTTGATTATAACTAGTGTAGTGAAACTCGACTTCAAAAAATTAAATATTGGGCCGGCCCGGTGGCGCACTCGGTAGAGTGCGGCGCTTGGGAACACGGTGGCACTCCCGCCGAGGGTTCGGATCCCGTATAGAGACCGGTCCGCTCACTGGTTGAGCGTGGTGCGGGCGCGACACCGAGGGTTGCGATCCCGTTACTGGTCACGAAAAAAGACAAAAAGGAAAAAAAAAATTAAATATCAGTAATACTCATTTTTGTCAAAAATTGTGGTCAGAACAACTATGTCCTTTACTTATATAGAAGTGGCTTAGGGGCAGGCCCGTGGCTCACTCGGGAGAGTGTGGTGCTGACAATACCAAGGCCACGAGTTCGGATCCCTTATAGGGATGGCCGGTTCGCTCACTTGGGAGAGCGTGGTGCTGACAACACCAAGTCAAGGGTTAAGATCCCCTTACTGGTCATCTTAAAAAAAAAAAAAAAAGTGGCTTTTACCAGGTGAATGGAGAAGAATCAAAAGACTGACTGAGGAACTTTCAGCACTGGATTTGGTGTTGGCAGAAAAGCAGGAACAAAAAGAAGTCTAAATTCATTCATAGTTGATACCAAGAAACCATTTACTGGCATTCATGAGACTCTCCCTGAAAGAAAACCAATGTGGAGGGTAATTAATCCTATTTCTTCATTTCCTCTTTATTCAACCAGAAAATTTTGCATATGCTGTTATGTTAGACAGGACACTTTCAGTTTCAAGAGGTAAAAACCCAATTAAAGTTAGTTTGGCCCAAACAGCAATTTATTGGTTCTCATGACTGAAAAGTCTAGGAACAGGTTTCTAGTTCAGATATGGCTTGACCCAGGACCTCAGACGATATCACTACGATGCAGTCACTCTGCCACCATCTTCAGACTCTGCTTCCTTCCTCTTGAAACAAGTTTTCTCCACTGGACATCACAGATTATCTCTGCAGCCTTAGATTTATATGGTTCTTTGATCTTGCAATCTTCAGAAAGAGGGGTCCTCTGTCTGCCAGTCCCACATCCGTGCTTGGGTTAGATGCCCATCACAGGATACATCACTATGTTGGGGAGGATGGGGCGTCATTGTCCAGGCTGGCTCAAATGCCCAGTCCCCAGGAAATGTCCATGTGCGTGACAGCCCACTAGTCACTAAGAGCAAGATCTGTGTGGAGTGTGTCTTCAACCACCCAATCCACAACCTCCCCATATATGGCCTAATCAAATATCTTTTCCTGAAAGACCTAAAGAATTTCTTGTAAGGTTCAGTTGAAAAATGAAACAAAACAAAGCACAACCCCAAAAGACAAGAACCATTTATGACTGGTGAAGCCACAAGGTTTCAGGCACCGTAATAAGATAAAAGGCTTCCGAATGTTCAGCTTCTAAGGAATGACTCACTTAAACTCGATGCCTCTATTTTAGCAAAAAGTATATGTTCTTTAAAACAGATTTACCTCTTCAGCTGAGGTTGAAATTCTAAGACAGAATAATTTAAGAGCTGGAAAAAACCAAATAACAGTCTTCATCGAGAGAATAAAATAGTTGTCAATTCTCTGGATTGGACACCGCCCAAGAAAAGCTATTACCCAGCATGTGACATGTGAAATATTTGCTTTGATTTCACGTGGGAGATTATTTAGCAGCGTCAAGACAAAACATGCCAGCTCCCACTGGTTGTCAAAATGCCATGATAAGTATAATCCTGATAAAAACAAATCCACTCCCACTACAAATGTCACCAAGCTTCTGATGGAAAATGGATGCATTTGCTAACTTAGGAAAATAAAGAAAAGGCTGGAAGGAAGAAAAGAAAGACAAGAGGAAAGGAGAGGAAAAAGGAGGGGGGGGAAGGAGGAACAGAGGGAGAGAAGGAAGGAAGGAAGGGAGAAAAATAAAGGTGACCTTTTAGCCTAGACTTCAGACTTACTTAAGAGTGTAGTGGTTAAGAATACAGGCACTGGAATCAGGGAAGTGTGAGATCAAGGTCAGATCCTCCCACTTAACAGCTATCTACATTTTGTTATTCAACCTCCTAAGTCTCAGATTCTTCATCTGAAAAACAGAGAGAGAAATAGTAGTACCAAGAATAATGATTAAAAGAAGCACTGCGTGTGCTGAGCCTGGTGCCGGTCCAGCCTGGAGTAAGTGCTCAGTAGTGAGATCGGCTGTCATTACAGGTGGATGGAAACAGTGTGTCCGGGTGCTCCATAGAAAATATTTCTTTAATTTAAATTCCTCAATTTAAAAATACCTAGACAAGCACTGTGCGTAGGCTTTGCCTCTTTCTTTCACGTATAGAATGGCAAACTGCGGGTAACAGTACAGTCTTGTTTGGCAAATGAAAACTAAGAAAAGGCGCTGAAGAATCTCAGCACTGTTAACTTCAAAAGTTTGCAGAACACTAGAGGTCCCTCTTGGCACTGAATCAGAATTCAGAGTGATAATTTTCCACCTCAGCCCCACTAGATGTCTCTTCAATAAAGTTCTAAGATAATCAGTACCATGGCATCCATTCAGTGCCCAGAAATCGTTACACAGAAAGGACAAGCTTCTAAATAACTGCAATTTTCCTGCATGTACACGCATTCTAGAAGCCCATTCCACAGCTACACACACAATTTCAATGGAAGATGTCTTTTGTTTTCCAGAACCACTGTCCAGTACTGAGATGATATGGGGAGAGGGATGCAGAGGCGACAATGATATTATTAGGAACCATAAATGGGACTTGGAAGCCATGGGGGAGAGGACCTAGAAGAAATTTAAAATAAGGTTGCTCTTTCAGAGTTAAATCACCAAATCAGTGCAGCTGTTGGAGATGTGCTACCTTAACACAACAAAGCAGCTCACAGGCCAGAGCAAGACTTGGCTTCTGTGCTGTTGGAAGGAAATGATACGCTGAGAGAAAAACACAGTTTCTGTGGGCAGCTGGTCATTCCAAGAAAGCTGGGGAAAGAGAGTGAGGGAGGCATGCGTGGACAGTGCTGACCCAGCAGAGAAAGGGGTTCCCTTCTCTGTCCTGTGGCAGATAACCCCCCAGCCAGGGATCGGATCATCTCACTAAGAGATCCCGAGGTGCCTGAGAAGTGTCACATCAACAGATTCCACCCTCACCAGAGAGGCTTGTGAATGTCATTGAGGCCTCATGTCCATATGCCAGCAGAGAGAGAAGATGCTGCTCAAGCCACATGGGGGAGAGTCCTAGTCCCTGTGACAGGTACATTTCTCATTCTGGACCCTACATCTCACGTTCTGGCATGTTCTTCAATCTCTTCTGAATTCCATAGTGTGAGTCAGCCTCCCCCAGACTCGTGAACTCCAGGGGATGGACAAGATTGAGGTCCCCATTTTGCAAGGCTGAGGGTCATGTCCTGGGTTAAGGTATATTCACCAAAGCAATTCTACCTGTGAGATGTTTCTATTGGCTGCAAGATAGGTCCTGCAAATATATGGCTTCCATACTTTGGTTTCCAATTTACATAGAATCCTGTATTTGTTTTGCTCTTAAAGCTAATTGTTTTTCAGTGTAAGTAAACCTAGTACAATGTTGAGAGCCAGTCCTCCACAACAGTGTTGACTAAGGAGCTTTCCTAGAAAAAACGATTAAGGATGATATAATGTATGCATTCTTGTGTCATTCCTTCTTGTTGACAGAGGATAATAACTCTAATAAACTCTTAGCTAGCACCAAGAGTTAAATAGAAAATTGCCAGGTTGGCCATAGAAATGTATTCATTCATTCAACAAATATTGAGTGCCTGCTTGCTATGTGCCAGATGTGGTGCCTGAATGCAGTGGGATGCAGCAGTGAATCAGAGAGACCAAAATGCCTGCCTTCAGGGAACTCGCAGTAAACAAAATGTGACTACAGTGTAGAATGGGTCCCATCGTGATGAGTGCAGTGGGGAAAAATAGTGCAAGGAAGGATCTCTGGAATTGCAGGGTGGTGATGGGAGTAACCAGGGTGAGCTGCATTGAGAAGGTGACAGCTGGGTGACCACTTGCAGGAGGTAAGGGAGTCAGCCATGTGGTGACCTGGGAGAGGACTATTCCAGACAGAGGGAACTGCAAGTGTGAAAGTCCTGGGGCAAAAGCCTGTCTGGAGGGTTGGAAGAATTCCCAGAGTCCAGTGTGGTGGGAGTGGAGCGAATGAGGAGACGAGAAAGTGACATCACAGACATAAGGTTGGAGGTGGGAATTTGATCAAAATGGGCATTTTGAAAATGTAAACATAACCCTAAATAAAAATTATACTAATGATTTCTCTTACTTCACAGTCAAGCCTGGGTTTTGCCACATACACAAACATTCAAAAAGTGTATTGTTACTATGCTTTAATGGGACAATTAAGATTATAAACAGCTCACTGAGGAATGACTGTGCAGATGTATATCACGACTTGTGGTGATAGTCTCTTCTCTGTGGCTCCTCCCCTCTAAGCTCTTTGCTTCATGACCCTGGTATAGCTCTTTCCCTGTTGTCATATAATTACTTGTCTGCTCCCCCATTATCTGTCTGGCTCCCCAACTGTGAATGCTGTTAGGGCAAGGACTTCACTCATTTTTGTAACTCCAGCTCAGGCATAAAACGAGAACCCAATAAATGCCTTCTCACTTAAATTAAACTCAGTGATTATTTTATATTTGGCAATATCTGCTCACATCCTTAGGAACCTATAGTATATCATTTTTTAAAAAATTTGTAATCCACAACTACTCAGGAACAAAAACATAAACACCACAATTGATCCTTTAACAAGCTCAACACACACTATTTTAATATGTAATGGGGATAGTAGACTTGAATCAATGAGCTGATCAAATGTTGAAAACTGAAGTAAGAACACAGAGATAATCTGATTATATTTCAAGGTAGCTGATTGCATTTCAAGACATTAGTTGATTTCCTAGATTAACTACACACACAAGCATGATCAACCAAAAGCATTGCCTTTCAACTTCTCATGGGCACCATGGCCTCATGACTAAGGACCTAAGGCTCACTGGAGTCAGGCAGACCCAGGTTTCACTCCCAGTTCTATGATTTATTAGCTAGGTGATCTTGGGCAAGTTACTTAACCTCTCTGAGCCTCAGTTTCCTCATCTGTAAAAAGGGGTAATAGTAGTACCATCCTTATATGGACACATTGACCTAAAAGAAACTGAAGCTGAATATATAAAGCATAAGATTTATTGAGCCAGTATGATTGTAACTGGAGAAATGCATAGGTCAGGTCACCCTGAGAAATGTGCTCCAAAGGGGTCCAGCAGAGCTTAGTGTTTTATAGTCACAAGAAGGGGGAAGAAACAAAGAAAAGAGAGAAAACAGCTTCCCACATCAGTTTTTCTATTGTTTTTACACAACATATAGATTTGGGAGTTTTACTAGATTACATCCTCCATGCAGAGATCTAGGGTAAGAGTTACAAGAAACATTCGAGGTTATTTTATGACTTTTCTGATGCCAATATGTCTGCTCCTAAGCAAAAAATGGTCTTACAATAATGTTTTTCAGGATATGGGACAGAACCACTGACTTATCCTAGATCTCCAAAGGCACTACAATTTAACTGACCTGGTCAGAGAATTTTTTTTAGTTATCAGACAAAATCAGTGAAAATGTCTATCACAGTTCTGCACAAAGCATTCCACTAGACGTTGTCTCATAACAGATGAAATAAGCCAGTGTTACATGTTATTATACTCTCCTCAATGTACAATTTTGATTTCCATCTTTCTTTCGTCAGTGAAAATGTCTATCACAGTTCTGCACAAAGCATTCCACTAGACGTTGTCTCATAACAGGTGAAATAAGCCAGTGTTACATGTTATTATACTCTCCTCAATGTACAATTTTGATTTCCATCTTTCTTTCTGCTTTCTCAATTTTTATAATTGCAGTTCTTTTTTTGGAAAACAGTGCTATGGAACACTACAGACTAAAACCTATGGTAACAAATACTTGAACAAGTCCATAATGTCTTTTTTGCAATTCCGAAAGTACAGAAAGCCTAAAAATGTCAGTTTTTTTTCACATCTCCTTTGGAAGTAAAACCTGATCTGGCCTGAATCATGTGGCTGTGAACCCTAACTAAAACTCATGAGAAAATGCAACTGTTCTTTATTTATCCCACTTGATTGTGAATATTTTTTAGTAGTTTTGCTATAGAAATATTAATTAATTTGATTATGAGGTGTGGCCCCAGACTCAGCGGGGTGTTGCATAATACATGCTACTGTATGGTCTGTGTTGCTTTTGTAAAATCCAGATGTCCTCATCCTGAAACACATCTGGCCACAAGGGTTTCAGATAAGAACTTGGGTGCCTGCAGACTGGCAGCACTGATAGGTAGGTCTTGTGCATTGCTTCTGTGTTAGGATTGACAAGTCCTCATTTATCCCGACTATGGCTTTGATGGCCCAGATTCCAGTTTAGCAGAAAAGTCAGACTTCTGACTTCTGAGCAGCCAACTTCTTCGAAACACAAGGGAAGAGAATGACATTCTAAAGGAAGGCAGATTCTTTTAGTCACATCTAATCAAAACTATATTTGATTGACATTGGCCACTGATTTGGGATGGTTCCTGATTCTCACCAGCTAGAAGAACCACCTCCCTAATTTTCTGGACATAATCTGCTGCTTTGCCCCCATGGATTTGTCATCCCACTTCCCCTGGGTGGTGGTGCTGCAAAGGATTACTCAAAGCCCATCTCTTCTGAGCAGTGAGAAGCCCTGAAGTGGTTAACTTCCCCAGAACCCTCAAGCAAGAGGCATTCCTTCCTTGGGAAATTAACCACGAATTGGGGCTCTCTTCCTGCATTTATTCTCCAGACCAAGAAGTTACAGGAAGAGACATAGGTGGGGTTTTTGCTAAGTACAATTTAACAAGTTTAACAATAGAAGCTGGTAACATTCAGTAAAAACAAGTCAGATGACATTCCCTTAGACATTTAAGTGATCCACCAACAAAAGCTTGATCTAGCAAACATTCCTTCTCCCTCCAGCAGCTTCCCAGTAACTTTACATATCAATCAGTAACCAGTCTGTCTTTGAGCCAGCAACCTTGCTGTGTTACAAATCTTTATCTTACACCAGAGACTTCACAGCCTGAGGAAAATTTCTTGTCCTTTGCAAGGTCAATATTTGAAACTACAAGGCTTTGGAAAAACAGGCCCTGTGACATACATTTGCTTTATGAACCCTCTATATAACCCTTGACACAAACCTGTTCATCAACATTGTAGCAAATAATTTAAAAGGCAGTATTTTGTCCCACATTTAATGAGCTTAAAAGCTTACACTCCCACCTGGCATTTATAATCAGCATTTATCCATTTGTCTGAATAGATGATGGATTGCCCTGTTGGCAAAATAACTGATTGTGGTTGAATGCCTGTGATGGGCTGACTATGGAGAGTACTCCTGGCAAAGCAGAGTATCTCTTTGGGAAACTGAGGGAACTGTGGACAGGGAAATTGTGCATCTGAGGAGGCCTCAAACTTCAAAGACATAGTAACAGGTATGGGGGGGAGGCAGAGAGAAGCTGGGTGTGTGGGTGTGTGGGTGACTACAACATAGGGTGGGACTGTGGTTGTCTTAGTCTGTTTTCTGCTGCTATACCAGGATACCTGAGACTATTTTTCACAGTTCTAGAGGCTGGGAAGTCCAAAGTCAAGGGGCTCACATCTGGCCAGGGTCTTCTTACTGTGTCATCCCATGGAAGAAGGCAGAAAGGCAAGAGAATATGCATGTGAGAGAGAAGAGAAGGGGGCCAAACTCATCCTTTATAAGGAATCCACTCCAACAATAACAAACCCACTCCCTCAATAACAAACCTGCACCCTCCATAATGGCATACATCCATTTTTGAGGCAGAGCTCTTATGACCTAATCATCTCTTAAAGGTCTGACCTCTCAACACTGTTGCACTGGGGATTAAGTTTCTAACACATGAACATTGGAGGACATATTCAAATCATAGCAGTAGTTTTAAGATATTTTAATTTAAAAGTCTTCAGGCATGGCATTCATGCTAGCTAGCCACAATTGCTACCATCACCTATTATTTTCTATTTCATAGGCCTGGGGGATAATTTGACAATGTTAAACATCTGGCCCCTTTGGCCTGGGCTATAACTTTTTTTTAAGGGGAGTGTGTTATAAAGGAAGTGATTGAGACAATTAGAGAGATTTGAATAAACTGTAGATTAGATAACACTACTGTAACACTACTGTAATTTATTGATTCTGATGATTGTGCAGTGATTGTGTAAGAGAATAGTCTTATTTTTAGAAAATAAACACTGAGGTATACGGGGTAAAGGAGTAAAAATAAAAATAAATACAGATTACTATGTCTCATTCCAGATATACTAAATAAGAATCTCTAGAATTGAAGCCCAGACATATGCATTTGTAGGAAATAGTTCAGAGGAAACTCAGGCACATGAAAATTTAAGAACTGATGAACTGTATCATTGCTGCTCAAAGTGTGGTCTGCACACTGTCTGAGCTTGTTTAGAAATGCAGAATCTCTGGCCCCACAAAGATCTGAGTCCAAATCTGCATTATTTATTTATTTAAGTTTAATTGCTGTATATTGATTGTACTTATTTATGGAGAACAGAGTTATATTTCAATACATGTATAATATGCATGATGGTCAAATCAGAGTAATTAGCGTATTCATCATTGCAAAAAATTATCATTTCTTTGTGATGAGAGCATTTGAGCTCCTCTTTTCTAGCCATTTGAGAACATACAATAAATTATTGTTAATGATAGATGCCTAGCATTAGTGTACACCATTAGCATGTATTTTTCCTATCTAGCTGTGATTTTGAATCTATTAACCAACCTCTCCCTATCAAATCTGCATTTTTAATACAGTTCCCATGTGATTTCTGTGAACCTTAAAGTTTGAAAGGCCCTGATTTATAACACCTGCTGATGAAATACACTAATTTACCAAATAAAGGAAAGCACTTTTCTTTGCTGCTCTCCCTGGTTGCCCTCAAAGACCAGGAAGAAGGGAGGATGGAGAAAAGTTCAGCCCCAGCAGACACAGCTATCACTTATCACCACCATGGCTCTTCAGTCAGCTAAAATGGAAAATTTACTGCTCTTCCACAAATGTCACTTAAGTGCATCAGGGCAGTACGCTATGTTCTTCCTTCCAATTTATTGCCTGGCAGACACAGGATGCTGCTCCCACACAGACACTGTCTGGCACAGTGATTCTCACCTCAGAGTTAGAATTGCAAGCTCAGTCAGGTACACGAGGTGCCATTCCTGGTTCCAAAACCTCACTTAGCATTTCAGTAAAGGCACCTTATGGAATGAAACCAGATTGCCCTATGACAAAACCTCAAAATATGTGAAGCAGAACCAAACTTCTGCCTCACTTAGCATTTCAGTAAAGGCACCTTATGGAATGAAACCAGATTGCCCTATGACAAAAAAAAATATGTGAAGCAGAACCAAACTTCTGAAGCTGGGGGTAAGGCTGCTCTAGTCACCACACAGCACCCTTTCCCAAAGAATGTTCTACAGAACACTAGCCTAGCAGGCACTCCTGGCAAAAAGAACTCAATAACTAAATAAGTTTTGGAAACACTATAGTTTCTATCTCCCTTTTTGGAAACTGAAGATGCACATTAGTGTATTCAATGCTCTAAGCTCTGAGTAGTCCTGCATTGGAGACAGAAACCAGACTGACTCTTGTCTAGCCCAGTGTTTCCCAACTATATTCCTTGATGAGACTCCTTTTTCATCTAGTACTTATTAATATTTTACTAAGGTCTAAGAAAAAACTGAGGAAACACTACAGAGAAGAATTCATACTCAGAGAGAGAACTGATTTAGTTCCATCAATGGAAAGCTAAATGGAGAAGAAATGGCAGCTGTGAAACACATCTGAAAAAATCGGCAGGGTCGCTCAAGGACTTGGGAAATGATCATCCATCCCTGCCAGGAAACTTCCTTAGGGATGAAGAGATTCCTCTGCTCCTTAACAGAAAGGAAGCAATATTCCTTATCTGCACTAGAATGGAATATTAGGGTGATCAGCTGAGCTAGCAGAAGAGTCATCTTTGGTCTTTCCTATTTCTTCAACTCCGTGTCCCCTTCAACAGAAATCCTGCATTACTTCCTCAATCTCCCACTTCTCACAAGGCCACTGCCCCACTCTGGCTTGGGTTACCTGGACTGCAGCAATCATCTGTTAGCTGGATTCCCTGCTTTTACTTTTGTCCCTCTGCTATGGTCTGAATGTCTGTGTTCCCACAAAATGCATGTGTTGAAATCCTAATCCCCAAGGTGATGGTATTAGGAGGGGGGATTTGGGAGGTGATTGGGGCATGATGGTGACACCCTCTTGATCGATTTTAGTGACCTTATAAAAGAGGCCCCAATCCATTTCTCCTTCCACTATCCAGGGCACAGCAAGAAGACACCGTCTGTGAACCGTGAAATGAACTAGACCCCCACAAGACACCAAATCGCTGGTGCTTTGACCTTGAATTTCCCAGGCTCCTTTGTTTATAAGTCACCCAGGCTATGGTACTCTGTTAAATCAGCATGAATGGCTAAGACACCCTCTAATGTATTATCCACACCACAGCAAGGCAATATTAACCCCTTGATTCTGATCATGTCCCACCATTTAAAACCTTCCAAGAGCTGCCCGTTGCCATGGAGAAAAAGTTGAAGATAACATAGGCCTGGCATAGCATTTCTCACCTAACTCGTCTTGATTTGTCTCCCACTCAACACTCCAGCCATATTGGTCTTCTCCTGTATTCCCTCTATCTGGAATTGTCCTTTCCATCTCGGTTTTGCCTATTCATCTTTCAGATCACTGTGCAAAAATCATTTACTCTGGGAAGGCTTTCTTGATTTGACAGACTACATGACATACTCAAAGTGTTCAGTGCCGATCTATAAGCTGTTTGCAATGTGGTAAGTGCTGAAATTGAGAAATAAGCATTTAGAAACACTCGCAGTACATTACCATGACACCAGCCGCATGATTAGTAGATTCATCTTGTTGAACAGGGTAAGGAACAGCTCAGGTGTTGTCAGACTCACGTAGTGTGATTTGTATGCTAGTATCGATTCACAGCAGATTGGGGGGGGGGAGTGGTCCTTTAGCACACAGAATTTGAGAAGCACTGGTCTAGGTCACATTATCATGTTATACACCCTCATGGCACCATGTACCTCCTTTTCAAAGCATTTATCACAATTGGTAATTTTACACATATTTTTGTGATTTTTGTTGTTGTTTTCTGTCTCCCAAACAAGACTCCTGTCTTCATGAGAGCAGGGAAGAGGCTTGTTGCTGCTCAATGTTGTATCTTCCTAGTCCAGCACAGTACCTGGGATACAGGTGGCACTCAATAAATGTGTCTAATTAGTAAGTGGAAAGAATGTATATAGTGAGCAGCTTTGTTGTCAATTTTAATACTGTGTTACCTCAACACCATTTGGGGCGGGACCGAGGGGAGCTGCTGGCCGGTACAGGGATCGAACCCTGGACCTTGGTGTTATCAGCACCACCCTCTAACCAGCTGAGCTAACCGGCCAGCCTTCTTGACAACATTTTCAGTACTGACTGAGTCACCTGTGGCTTATATATGAGGATGGCAGGTGGGCATTGAGAGGGAGATGAGAGAATAATTTTTCTATTTCATGAACTCAATCAGACCCTTTCAGATCATAATGAGTTTAAAATGAAAAGTGGACAAAGTTGTTTTAAGGGTACAAAGGAATGTTTTGTCTTTGGTAACCCATATCTGTGGGTGTTTTGTTTTGCTTGATGTTCATATTTTACTCTAATTAAGCAACGTCATAAAATATTATTGCCCTTACAGGAACAGAGGTCGGCACGTGCCAGCTGTCTGTGGTGTTGTATTTCCTTGCCCAGTACTATCATCCACACCTTTGTTCCCAGCTGTTTGCTGATAAAATGGAGGGAAAAAGAGCTTGTATTAAGCTGACAGCTTGACTTCTGGCAGAGCCTGGACCTCAGAGCATAATTTCCTCCCTGGTGGGTTATCAGAATCAAACACCCTCGACTAATCAGAATTTTAAAGGAAGCAGATTTCCAGTTTAATTTAAGAGGATTATTCTGAAATGGCTCTGAGTAGGACATTTGGACTTTTGGCCCCCTGTTTACTCGAGTAGGCATTTGAGGCAGCTGGAGTATTGACCTTTTTCCAGGAATGGAAAGAAATTTCAATATAGAGAAAAAAGCAACGGATGACGTTAGAAAGTCTTAGCCCCTGAACTGGGAAAGTTACCTAAGCTCCCCGGTTTGATTTCCTCATATGCTGAAAAGGAGGGCTTGACCATATGACCTTTCAGATCTCTTCTAGCTATGAAATTCCCTGACCATAACCTCTAAGGTCTCTGCTAGCTCTAAAATTATGGGACTGGATGATTCCAATTTCTCTAGGCCACAGGCATCAAGAATGCCAAGGAGCTCAGTACCTGTTCCCTAGCCTCAATTTGGTATTGAAAGAGGTGGCAAGGTTTACACAGATCATAAAGATAAAGGATTTTCCATCTGCTACTCATTGATTTTAAACTCTCTTCTGAAAAATCTACAGTACTGTGAACATGAATTTGTTTACAAAATCTCATGACTTGGCAATCTAACTCTAACTCCATAAATGAAAGATGTAAATACTAATATTAGTCCCAAAACAACATGCCTGGAAAAAAGTTTCTAGGATCATATAAATTTCTGAAATGCTGTACTCTACACCCCTTCAATAATGTTTCACTTTGTAGAAGGGCACAACTTGCTGCCCTTGATACATACAAATCATACAACTTGATGATTTAATATACATTGTGAAATAATCACCACAATCAAGCTAATTGACATATCCATCACCCCACATAGTGTTTTCCACCAATCCTACAGCCTGCCCGAAAATGTAATTGTGCTACTCTTCTTTGTTTGAAATTTAGCTTAGTAAATTCATATGGAATAGTATTCTCTAAGCCCCTTGTAGTCTTAAACTATATTCTAGTTTCCTGGTGGTAGACAGTACAAAACCTTATGCATATTAGATTCTTAACAAAAATTTTTTGTGTGCGAGAGCACTTAAGATCTACCCTATTAGCAAGTGTCAAGAACAGTAGTGCCCTCCTTAGCCTTTCTGCAGTTTCAGTTACCACGATCAGCTGAGGTCCAAAAATATTAAATTGAAAATTCCACAAATAAACAATTCCTACATTGTAAATTGCACACCATTCTGAGTAGCATGATGAAATCTCACGAAGTCCCGCCATCCCACTCCATCCTGCTCTGGCCGGCCAGCCCAGGACATGAATCTTCCTTTTGTCCAGCGTATCCACGTTTTATATGCCCCCCACCTGTTGGTCACTTAGTAGCCGTCTAGGTTATCAAATCAACTGTCACGGTTTCTCAGGGCTTGTGTTCAAGTAGCCTTATTCTACTTAATTGCTCTATTTTATTACTAGTTGTTAATCTCTTGGTGTGCCTAATTTATGAATTAAACTTTGTTATAGTACATAGGTATGTATGGGGAAAAACAGAGTAGACAGGGTTCAGTGCTATCCACTGCTTCAGGTACCCACTGGGATCTTGGAAAATGTATCCTGAGGGTAAGGGGAGCTGCTGTGTTTGCTACAGTACTGTTAACTACGCTCACAGTGCTGAGCATTGGTCTTCAGAACTCACATCTTGCATAACTGAAACTCTGTACTCCTTGACCAACATCTCCCCATTTCCACCTCCCTCCAGCCCCCGCAACCACCATTCTACTCTCTGCTTCTATAAGTTTGACTCTTTCAGATTACACATAAGTGAGAGCATACAGTATTTGTCCTTCTGCATCTGATTGTTTCATTTAGCATAATGTCCTCCAGGTTCATCCATGTTATCTCAAATAGTAGGATTTTCTTCTTTTTTTAAGGCTGAATAATATTCCATTGTATTTATACACCATACTTTATTCATAGGTTTTGTAAATTGAGATATGTGATCAAGGCCTTGATCACAGATATAGCTTTATTATGGTCTATTCTTTGTTAATCAGGAAAAAAATCTAAAGGCATAAAAATATTCTCAGACTACTGATTGTCATGCTTTCCTTTCAATTTCATAAACTCGTCTGAACTATCCTATTTCAGACTGAAAAGAAACACATCCCACACCTGTTGAAATTTCACCTGCGCTCTTTGTCCCTATACTGCCTTTAGGGGGATTGATATGGATTATTTCTTTCTTAAAGGGGGTTCCTCGGACGGATCCAACCACAGTTCTGATTTCATGTTTGATAGCAAACACAGAGCCCAAACTCATCTTTTCTTCATTTCTCTGGTTTGAGCAAAGTGTAAAATCCAGTGACAGAACCAGAAAGTAAATTGTGAGACTAAAATGTTTTGAGCTTCCACTTAACATTTGTCCTGTTCCCGCTGAAGATGGACAACCTCACAGTGACTCCTGGACAACATGGTTTTGCTGGAACAGCTTATCTGGCATCAGTACTCACCACCGAGCCTCATTCCTCAGGTCATTAGAACCTTGACAAACCACCGAGCAGTATTTAATCTTTTTGAATCCAGCAGTTAATTCTGACAGCCAAACACTATTGTGTTGCCTCTCTCTCTTATGAAATGCCAATCCCCTTCTGGTAAAAATAGTGCTTCAGAAACATTTGCTATATTGTTATGGGTCTTCTGATTCTCTTGGCTCTGAGCCACACCCCTGGGGGAACATACACACCTGTCTGGGAAGCGTGGCCCTACACGCTGGTGACATCGGACCTCCTCTTTCCCTCCTTGCCCCCACCCAGACTGCTGAAGAGCAGCCCCTTGTCAGAAGGACAATCCCCAACCTGGGGCTCATGAAATTTTCTGGAGTTCATAGTGTTGAAGATGGTAATGGCTTCTATATACATTTTCATTTAAAAAAAATCAATCAATAAAATAATGTATTTAAATTTTTACCATTAAAAAGCCTCCAAATGTGAACTAGGCAAGTTTTGGGTTTGTTTGTTTTTTTCTTTTTCATGTCAGATGAGTACGCTCCAGACTTAGACACTAGGTAGGGCTGTGTTATCGGCTGTAGATCTGGTCACTACGCAGTTTTACATTGTGTTTATTCTTAGCATGGACTGTTTACCTCATACCCATAATGGACTCTGGGTTAAGGAAAAGGGCATTGAAATTGAAATCAATGTGAAGTTATAGCATTATATTATGTTACATTAATTCAGCAAATTCATCATAAAATTCTTTTTATCAGATGTAATGGACTCTGGGTTAAGGAAAAGGGCATTGAAATTGAAATCAATGTGAAGTTATAGCATTGTATTATGTTACATTAATTCAGCAAATTCATCATAAAATTCTTTTTATCAGATGTGTATGTAACATGCATCAGATCAAAACATTATACACTGCATCAAGATATCTCTAATGCTTTTAAAAAGTCAATGTTAAGAAATAAAATACATGGGCCAGCCCGGTGGCGCACTGCTATAGTGCGCCGCTTGGGAAGCGCGGTGGCGCTCCCGCCGAGGGTTCGGATCCCACATACAGACCGGTTCCCGCTCACTGGCTGAGCGAGGGGCGGGAGCAACACCAAGGGTTGCGATCCCGTGGCTGGGCCCGGTCCGGTGCGGGCGCGACACTGAGGGTTGCGATCCGTTGCCGGTCACGAAAAAAGACAAAAAAAAAGGAAAAAAAAAAAAAGAAATAAAATACAGCAACTATAACACCCAGTTTAGTTTTTAATTTAATGGAAATAAGGACCCTGCATATCCGAAATATGTTATTTGCAGAGGCATGCTTATAAACTACAGCCTGAAACTTGCTCTCTTATCAGATAATAATGGGGGAGGGGGAACAAACTTATTTTTAAATGAACAAGTTAATTTTTATAGATCAAGTGTTAAGAACCTAAGCATCAGATTTTAAAAGAAAATTTTATCTGTTTTTATGTCATAATTTTAAATTTCAACATACATTTTCTAAAATGTTTTCTCCTTAAAACATGTCACTTCAAAAATATATGTATCACCTTATATTACCTGAGTTAAAGAAATTAAATATCTTGTGTTACTTATTAAATTGGCAAAATAAAATCTATATAGTTGAACATTACATGTTATTTAAAATTAACTTTAAAATATCATATCTAAAATGAATTTTTTTATAGAAAATTACTTCTTTATCACATGCTATACATAATAATTTCTTTTAATTTTTAAAAGAAGTTCTCAAGATTATAAATTATTTTGAAAAGGGTTTAGAACTTGATACGGACTTCATGCAAATTCATGTGACATACAACATATGTTCCTTAAAACTTGCTGCATAGCCAAAAAACACAAACAAAAAAACTTGCTACGTTGGAATCAGAACCCAGGGCAATGATTTCTAAGTGACAGAGTAGCCAACCCCTAAAAGGGAAACACGTGGGGGCATTGAAACCCCTATCAAATTGTTTTGATCTAACTACATGTGTAAGTATCTGCTTGCCCAGCAATGTAAGTTATTATATCTTACAGTATGTTAACGTTGTAGTTTGAACTGAGATGCCCGTATGGCAGATGCAGGATGCCAAAGAGAATATGGCACACTGCATATTTACAGGATTTACAAAGGAAATATCAAAACCAGGTTATCATGTTTAGATAGATGCTCAGGCAAATTAAGGCATGTAAAGGTGAAGAATGCATACAAATTTTTTCTGTAGAGAGTTATGGTCTTACTATGAATGTGCATCCCCACCCCACCCTCAAGGCTCCACCTTGAGCCTGTCAAAAGTCTGGGGACAGGTCACCTGTGCCTCTACAGTGGGAGGCAAGGGAGGCACAAATGTTTCCTTTGGACC
>NW_007729704.1:355720-357816 GCF_000696425.1 Galeopterus variegatus
GGACTGAACACACTTAATTTCTGAATCAAGACTCTATTTCCAACTTAAAATGAACAAAGATGGAGCTGTTATTACCTCAAAGTCAGTGGAAAAATCATGGGGCTGAGGAAGAGAAAAATAAAGCTGTATCTCTATTAAATCACACGCGCTTTTACAAAATACTCATTACATACACAGTCCCAGAGTCAAGCCTTTTCTCTTCTTATCTAAAGACCAGAGCTGTAATAGAGAAACAAATGCCGATGTCATCCATCCCAACCACGTTTGGTAAACTCTTGAACCAAGCAGCTCACCAAAAAGTCGGCTCAGCAGGGTTAATGTTACTGACGCATTTATCACGTCCGCTTTCTCCAGTTGCTCACACAGTATTTAATTAGAGAGGGTGACTGGGGATTCATTTGTCCTTCAGTCAATATCATGACTAATTATGCCTTCCTTCGAGTAACGTGCACACACCCACTCAGTTGCGTTTAACTCTCCAACAGGGAGGGACACATTTCTAAGGGCCGTCCTGCATTCCCAAGGGTCCTGGCATAACAGCGAAAAGTGAGGCATGACCCACTGGGTTGGCCTGCACAGGGCAGAGCAAATGCCTAACTATAGGGGAGGCTGGTCAGTTCAACAGTCGCCCTCCAGCCTCTGCCTGCCGAAGTTCATACAAACCAGCAGTTCCTCTTACTCCACACTGAATAGGGCCTGTGAAACATTTTGCAGGGATCAGCTGGGAGCACCCACATGGAAAGCCTTAGTCATTGTCAGATTTAAGACCAGCACAGCCAGCAGCGTGAGAATCTGGCTTTTGATAAAGATATAGAAGGTCTTGTCGGTTTTGTTCTCCATTTTCTAAGCTAAAAAGGGTTTTTATAAAGAAGCAGTATCGCCTTCTATTGTTCTTAGAGAGTCTGTGCTGTGAATGGTACAACATAAGGTTACCTAACTCCCACTTATCCACACTTTCCAAAATGTGTAACCGCCCTGACTTCCCTGTTTCCAACTGCTGTCACACAGACATGCTTTTGCTTGATAAATAGTATAATTCTATTTAATTATGGCATTTGCCAGGTTTTGGCTAGTCAGTGACTAACTTATGCNGACAGGTCACCTGTGCCTCTACAGTGGGAGGCAAGGGAGGCACAAATGTTTCCTTTGGACCTAAGTGGGCCACAGGAGAAAGCCAGTGTGGGGTCAGCCATAGGACTTCCAAGAGGACCAGAAGGGGCCCAGCAACAAGAAGTTGGAGGGGAAAGTTGGATGTCTACTGGTTCCAGAAGGAGTTGGAAATGACAACCCTAACTCTACAAGAGGAGTTAGCAAATGTTTTTTCTGGAAAGGGCCAGATAGTAAATATTTTAGGCTTTGAGGGCTGTATGGTCTCTGTAGCAACTATTCAACTCCAGTTATGGCACAAAAGCAGCCATAAACAACCTGTCAGCAAATGGATGTAGCTGTGTTCTGGTAAGTCTTTACTTATAAAAACAGCTGGCAGGTTGGATGTGGCCTACAGGCCATACTTTACCACCTGCTCTGAATGCATCAGTCTGGTGCAAAGGAGGAGGAGGGTGGCAGAGCAACATCCAGCTACAGAAAAGCCCATGAAGGCCAAGTCCACTTTAACATCCTGCCAGCCTTGCAGAATGCAAAGCCAGCTTGCACTACCAACAATTTACGCGAGGGCCTTTCTCACCCCTCACTCATTCTTCCCTCCCCTGCCCTGGAGAGGTTAGAAACTGACCAGCAAGCTGGTGTGGGACAGGAGGACAGGCCAGAGGAAGAGATATAAAGCAGCAGCAGCCAGCCAGCCCACCTCCTTTCCCCCAGCAAGCTTCCAGCCTGCAGACACAGCTGCAAGAGGAGTGAATATTTGACATTAAATCCAATTCACAGATCCAGGACTGAACACACTTAATTTCTGAATCAAGACTCTATTTCCAACTTAAAATGAACAAAGATAGAGCTGTTATTACCTCAAAGTCAGTGGAAAAATCATGGGGCTGAGGAAGAGAAAAATAAAGCTGTATCTCTATTAAATCACACACGCTTTTACAAAATACTCATTACATACACAGTCCCAGAGTCAAGCCTTTTCTCTTCTTATC
>NW_007729704.1:358634-360431 GCF_000696425.1 Galeopterus variegatus
CTATTGTTCTTAGAGAGTCTGTGCTGTGAATGGTACAACATAAGGTTACCTAACTCCCACTCATCCACACTTTCCAAAATGTGTAACCGCCCTGACTTCCCTGTTTCCAACTGCTGTCACACAGACATGCTTTTGCTTGATAAATGGTATAATTCTATTTAATTATGGCATTTGCCAGGTTTTGGCTAGTCAGTGACTAACTTATGCTTGATCACAAAGGAGTTCTCTGCATAGCCTATTCGCTGCTATCAGGGAGGACAGATACATGTCTGTCACCTAATTAGTACAGGTCTCAGTGTGGTGTAATGCATATCATATTTACTTAGATCATTTTTGTTCTTTTAAAATTCTTTCATATTCACTCTAAAATGGTGATGGGAAGATTATAGAATCTTTGGTTGACTTCCAACTCCAATAATTATTTTATTTTTAAGAATTTTATATTTATATAATCCCAATTATTCATCTAAAATTAGCAGTGAAGTTAACTAGGGTCTATCCTTCCTCTTTTTCTGTATTCTTTCAGCAACTCATTGTCGTTAAGAATAAAAGACTTTCTTTGGTGCTGATAACACCAAGGTCAAGGCTTCAGATCCCTGTACCTGCCAACCACCAAAAAAACCCCAAAAAGAATAAAAGACTTTCTTAAGTAAGGTTGGGTTTTGTCTTCAAAAGGGTGGATTATATGGAAGATTGTCAAAGTACTATTTTCAGGTGTGAGTTGTAAATACCATTTTTAAAGACAGATAAATTAGGTGACCATTCAGTCTCCCATGATATTCATTCAACGCTTCTTTTCTCATTTTCATTCAACAAATACTTATGGAGAACCCACCATGTTCAAGACAATGTCCTGGGCACTGGGATTCAACAGTAAAAGAGACAAGGCCTTGTTCTCGAGGAGTTTCATCCACCATCCAGAGATCCTCAGGTGAGAACATTATCCAGGGTGAAGAGAGTCATGCAGAGATGTGCAGCGGGAAGGCACAAGAGAATGGCTCCATTGTAAGTTCAGACTGCAGGGCCTAGGAAAGGTCCGTCTGAGAAGGTAAGTTAAAGCTGATCTGGGTGATGAGAAACAGTCACACAAAGATCAAAAATGAGCACATTTCAGACAGAAGAAAGTGTTCCTGCAAAGGACCTGTGGGAGGAACAAATGTCAGGGAGGAGAAAGAAGCTTAGTGCGTCTGAAGCCTTGTGAGTGATGTGAAGATGGAAAGAGATAGGCACAGGGAAGGATGGGAGGGTCATATGGTGAGGGCTTCCCAGGAAAGGATAAGGACTTTGATTTTGTTCCAAGTTTTACAGGAAGACAGTGGGAGTGGGTGTTAAACCAGGAGAAAAACCACAAGCATAACCTGAGCTACATTTTAAAAATTGTATTCTGGCTGCTCTAGGAAGAATGCATTGTAAGGGACAGGAACGGAAAATCAATACAGAAACAATTACGGTCCACCAGGCGAGAGATGAGGGCATCTTGAATTGGGATGGAAATGAAGATAGAGAAAAGTGGAAGAATTCAGGATAGACTTTGAAGTAGAATTGGTGGGACATGCTGAGGGATTGATATAGAAGTAAAGGAAATAGAAGAAACAGGAATAATATCTGGATTTTTATCTTGAGCAACTAGGTGGTGATGGTAGTGTCACTTACTGAAATGGTCTGTGGAATAAGAGCAGAGTGGGGAAGTTGGCAAAAAATAAAAGTTGTTGGGCCGGCCCGGTGGCGCACTGCGATAGTGCACTGCTTGGGAAGCACGGCGGCGCTCCCACCGAGGGTTCGGATCCCACATACAGA
>NW_007729704.1:361379-368577 GCF_000696425.1 Galeopterus variegatus
ATAAATAAATAAATAAATAAAATAAAATAAAATAAAAGTTGTTTAGGTATGTTAGGTTTGAGACACCACTGGGATACCCAAAGGGAGATGTCAGGTAGGCAGACAGATCTGGGGAAGTCAGTGCTGGAAACAAGCATTTAGAGGTTATCTGGATAGAAACATGATTTGATGCCATGAGAATCAATAAGGTTACCAAGGGAGAAAAGTGAAGATAAATATCCCAGGTTAAAAGCCCTGGGATATTCCACTATTTAGAGAAAGAAAAAGAAAGAGGATCCATCAAAGAAGTCTGCAAAGGGCCGGCCCTGTGGCTCACTTGGGAGAGTGCAGCGCTGGCAGAGGCCGCGGGTTCGGATCCTATATAGGGATGGCCGGTGCGCTCACTGGCTGAGCATGGTGCAGACCACACTGTGCCGAGGGTTACTATCCCCTTACCGGTCAGAAAAAAAAAAAAAAAAGAAGTCTGCAAAGAAGCAGCCGGAGAGGCAGAAGTTAAACCAAGCATGTGTGGAGGCACAAAAGCCAGAAGAAGAACATGTTCTATGAGGAAAGGAGGAACCAGTGGTTCCTACTGCTGTAGAGATGCCAAGTAAGGGAAGGGAAGAGGTGCGACCGACCTTCATAATCAGCAGCACAGAGGTCATTGGTGAGCAATTCCAGACAGTCTCAGTGGAGAAGTGGGGTCAGAAGTTCGATAAAATGGGGTGAAGTCAGTAACTGCAGAAAAATCATTTAAGATGTTTTACTGAGACAAGAAGCAGAGTAATAGGGAAGTAGCTAAAGGGTAATTATTTTTCCCAAAAGACATTTATTGGCCAAGTACTAAATGCAAAGCATTGTGCTAAGCACTACTGGGGAATAGAAAGATAAACACTATACCTTGCATGCTTCTAAAGAGCTCACAAAGTATGGCAGGATGTTGTGAGACTACCATAGCCACATGTATTTGTTGTCTAATGCCATGCTAATGCTAAATAACAAACAGCCCCAAAACTCAAGCATAGTAAGGATGGATTATTGTGCAGAAGTCAGTTGGAAGGTTCAACTGGTGAGAGTCTGGCTCAGATAGTCGGGGCTGGGCTTGCCCATGTGTCTGTGCTCAGGGCCCTTCTCAGTGCCAGGCTTCATGAGTGTCCCAAAACTCAAGCATAGTAAGGATGGATTATTGTGCAGAAGTCAGTTGGAAGGTTCAACTGATGAGAGTCTGGCTCAGATAGTCGGGGCTGGGCTTGCCCATGTGTCTGTGCTCAGGGCCCTTCTCAGTGCCAGGCTTCATGAGTGTAGGGGTTGCATGTTCATGAGGCTGGTCCTGTCCACTAGTTTGGAAGAAGCCCATCTGCCAATGAAGAGAATGAGGCTGGGATGTAAAGAGGGACAGAGATAATCAATAAAAGAGACTTAATTCCATTGAGCCCAAATCCAATTGTTCATGAAGTCTTTCATCCTAGGCTTCCCAGTAATGTAAGCTAAAAACCTCCCATTATGCTTAATATAGTCTGAATTGGTCTCTGTCACTTGCAAACCAAAGAGTTCTGACTAATAAATACATCCAAATTAAGAATTTTGGACCTTTAAAAATGATACACATCCATTAATGATTCACTCAACAAGATAACTTTTTAAAGGGGGAGTTTAGGAAGATTGGTTCTCACAAATTGGTCGGAAAAGATAATAACCTACTGAAATGCAGTCCAGCTGGCAAGAATTTTATACTGTAGTTCCTGGGTATAAAAAGGAGAATACCATTTCCCTATCCCCAGCTGATACTTGGTTGGTACGCACCAGTACAGCCATGCCGGTGATTTAACACCAGCATCCATTCTGATAAGTGGTATCCACATCAGAAGTGATTATTAAGTATCTTGATTATCCTGCCCATACCTGCACTGCCATATATTTTTAATAAAGTAAAATTGCTCAGAAATACTTTGCTTAGAATTCTGTTTTCTGTCTGCCTATGATGTGCAACCTCAATTTCTTCCACCTTGGATATCAAGATGCTGCAGAATGCATTTGCCTGCAGCCTGGATGAACTTGCTCCCCATGACAGGACTGACATCACTCACTCTTCTCCTTCAGCCCAGCCATGCTGAAATAACCAGAGCGGAGCCGGGCAGAATGCAAATGGCAATAATATCCAGACTATCATAAACACCGACAGGAAGCTGACGTCTGGCCACAGATGCCAGAAGCAGACTGGCAGGGAAGGATGCCACAGAGAAAATGGAGACATGATAAACCATAAGCATTATGTTGGCAACATACAATGCACCACTGAGTCAACCCATATTACCCAACAAAATCCAAAAGGCTAGAGCCTGCAAAATACACAGGCCAAAAAGATGTCTGCTCCCCACTCCAAAATACTTCCCCTACCCACTGGCCTGTGCTCAAAGTCCTACTGTGCAAACTCAATTTTTTTGAAACTTATTTTATAATAACAGTGATTCAAAAAACAACCTCCATGCCGAAACTCAGCCAGCCTCCTCTGAGTGGCTAAATAAATTATGATGTGCCAATACAGTGGGACACCATAATTCCCTTGAGCGCCAACTGTGCCACATGCCACCCCTACCTGCAAGGAGCCTGGGGACACTAATAGGTTTAGTTGAGGGTATTGCTATCTTGAACCAGGTCAGAGTTCTCTTCATCAGAAAGAAGTAAGAATGAATATTCATAAGCAACTTGCTGCATCTGCCACACAACTTAAATGTCCTGCAATATGAGATTGTTTGAGTAATGAATCATACAACCACGTGATGAATACTCTGTTACTATTGCGAAATTGTATAGTAAATGTCCTTGATATTTTAAATGAAAAAAGCAAGTTGAAAAAATGTAAATAATATGATCACATGTTTGCGTGTGTATGTGTGGGTGCATCTTTTGGTACATGCATAGAAAACTTAGGAAAGGATATATAAGAAAGCATTATCTGTAGTTATTTCTGGATGAGACTGAGAAGGAGGGTGACTTACTTTTCACTTAAATCCATACTATGTCTTTTGTAATTGGAATCTGAGAATTTATTGGTAGGAAAATACTCAGGAGTCCTAGTCTGATGATTTGGTCATTTGTTTCCAGATAGATCTAAACATGACAACATTCTGGACATATCTGCCTCGCTGCCATCCTCTGAGATCCTCAAGGGAAGCAAGCAGTCTGTTAGCCATGATTCCACTTCAGCAAAGAAGGCTCATCAGGAGAAAGAAGCACACACCCCCAGAACTCTGTCTCAGAGAGAAGGCCAACCAGAGATTTCCGAGGACAACAGATAAGTTGTTCTTCATGTTATCTTTTTCTCTAAGGTAAGGGATACACTTCTCAATGTTTCTAAATCCATTTTGATAATTTGATTTGTTTATAATAACCTTCAATAAAAGCCCTTCTTTGTATTTAAGCTAAAACCCTCTATGTAACCTATAATTCTAGTTCTGTCAGGCTGGTAGAAAGTTGGTCACCATCCTCCCTACGTAGTTAAAAACTCAAATACCTTCTGATGGCTGAAGGAATGAAACTTAAATATATTCAGAGCTCAAAAAGCTAAACCATAGCAGTTCTATGTAACCTATAATTCTAGTTCTGTCAGGCTGGTAGAAAGTTGGTCACCATCCTCCCTATGTAGTTAAAAACTCAAATACCTTCTGATGGCTGAAGGAATGAAACTTAAATATATTCAGAGCTCAAAAAGCTAAACCATAGCAGTTCTGACAAATGGTTGAAATTTTTTTAGTCTTGTGTTTTAGATTAACAATTTGTGAGAATTTTGCATTCTACTCCATGATATGGCTATAACTGATTTACATAAAAATAATCTCCTCCTTCCCCCACTTCAATATTTGAATAAATTGATTGTCCAGGAGGATGTGTGTTGTCTTTGCAAAGGCCACTTCCAACACTATATTCCCTCTATTATTCTTCCATATGACCTCACCCTCAGTCTTCTCTACTTTTAAGTCAGGCATTTCCAATTCTCTTAATCCATAGACATGGGTCCCTATTTTTCAATCCTTTAGATTTTTTCGTCATTTACCTCCAAAGCCTATTCCAACTTACCACTAACCCTAAAGTCATGTGCTCAACATTCACTGCAGTACTTCATTGAGATGATGTCAGAAAAGGTCTATTTATGGCCTCATTTTCTCTCCCATCTTATTTGTACACCCAGTACGTATTTGTACCTCCGATCTTCCTGGAAAAGAAAGAAAATACTTAATAATCAAGTCAATTAGTATTACTGAGCCTTTCCACTAAAGACCCATACATAATTGCATGGAGCACAGCAGGAATGATTAGCATGACAGGGTGAAGACACTGAAAGAATAAACAAGAAAAATCCGATGGAAGTTATAATAAAGTGCGTGAGCTAGAGAATAGAAAATGGGCTCAAAACTCAGGAAGAGATATAGGAAATCATGCAAGCCTGTGCATAAAGTGAACAGCCAAATGGTGAGTTTTAGCTCATCTGACGACCAGCATCTGTTCTGCTTTCATGCTCTCACCTTTAAGCAGGCCACCCTGCCCACCACTTCACACAGCCTTGGTCAGCAGGCATGCCAAGAAGCCAGCTTCCTTCCCTGCCCAGTGCTGGACCATCCTGCCTGGACGTTCCTCGGGCTCATATTTCCCAGCCTGTTCTAGTGACTCCAGCTCACAACCTCTCTTCTCAGCTCCCGTCTCTGACTTTGCCCCTCTGTCCAATCCCTGATATTATTATTTCTCTGGTATTAAACCTTGGTTCCCTGAAATTACATTCACCTCACAAACTACATTTTCTTTTAGCTGCTCCAGAGAACATGCCAGCATTATCAGGCATATCCTCTGGACAAAACCCCAGTTGGAACTAGCCAAAAAGATTGAAGTTACTCCTGGGATGGTCCCAGTTTCTGGAAAAAAAAATACTAGACAGTGGTCTGGCAGAATTTCCAGCACATTTTAAAAGAAAATGTTTTTGTCCAGCTATATATAGTTGAATTTGAATAATGCCTATATGATGGGACTCCACTGATTGAATTTCCAGAGTTGGAAATGTATACAGTCTAGAAGGGTTTGGGTAGAAACTAGAAATGGATAAGCATAGAATACAAAACATTGTCTTGTATATTCACTTACATAGGGAAATTTTTCACTATGTTTCACTTATATAGGGAAATTTTTATTCAGTTATAAAGAAAAAGTTCTTGAATCGTGGGCCAAAAAATAAGCAGAAGGAATGATTCATATTATTAATGTCTTTCACTGAAAAACCTTTAAATGAGATTTTTTTTGCTATCCAAGGTGCAGGAGATATGGTAGATTAGTGGTCCCCAAATCTGCTTGATAATCAAAATCAATAAGGAAAAATTTTAGACTTAATGAGCCAGAATCACATGAGAAAGAGCCAGGAATTCTATTTTTTAAAGCACTAAATGTGTCCAGTGATTGGCTAGGTTTAGGAGGCACTGTAGAGGATGATATTCTATGGTACCTTCCAGAGCTAAGATTAAACTTTTTGTTCTCTAAGGCTGCTCAGTAGTGACTAGTTTATCTCTCGCTCTATCGAACTTTTAAATAGTAATCCCTGTTTTGTTTTGTTTTTCTTTTTGTCTTTTTTCGTGACCGGCAATGGATCGCAACCCTCAGTGTCACGCCCGCACCTCGCTCAGCCAGTGAGCGGCCGGTCTGTATGTGGGATCCGAACCCTCGGCGGGAGCGCCGCCGTGCTCCCAAGCGGCACACTGTAGCAGTGCGCCACCGGGCCGGCCCGTAATCCCTGTTTTTGATAAAGCCTAACATAATAAATGGTGGCGGGAGCGCCGCCATGCTCCCAAGCGGCACACTGTAGCAGTGCGCCACCAGGCCGGCCCGTAATCCCTGTTTTTGATAAAGCCTAACATAATAAATGGTGGTGTGTATCAGCCCAGCTTATAACAATTCTTCCTTCTGTAAATATTTCCCAGTGGGTGGAAGGAAATTCAGCAGATCTTTTTATACAGTATGACCCAGCTCTCTGGCCTCAGGTTAGTGGACTGGGAATGATCCAAGCTAGCAAACCAGAAGCCTCACCCATCCAAAAATTTGTAATTGAGACGAAGAAAGAGAATCAATCCCTCATTGTGGCTAGACCTTGAGAACTTGGAAGCTATTGGCTACCATCTTTCACTGTACTGAAGAGCAGGAAAAGCTGTTCTCCAAGAAAGAATGTAGCAGGTGTACGTAAAGAAACAGAGCAAGAGGCCAAAGAGAGCACTCCCTACATCCCCAGTAAGTTTCTACTCACCTCTTGCAAACTTCCCGAGGCCCAACTGCATCCTAGCCCTTGGGTTCTGTAAGCCATTCCTCATCATTATCACTGATTTTGCTATTTTTTAAGCTTGGTCAAGATGTGAGCTGCATCAAGCGTTCCACCCAACATACCTACTATTACTTGATAATGACATTTTGTTGTGACAAGAGGGTCCCTGGCTCCCAGTGATGATTAAGTCATTATTTTTCCAACTGTAATAGTTCAGGGACATATGACAGCTTCCTTTGTCTTTAAGGATCTGTGCACTCTAATCAATGCATACTGATAATGACTGAAAAAATACTTTCTTTATTAATATGGAGAAAAATATCCCAAACATAGTTTGGGCAAAATCACTTTGTAAGATTATTCACAGCCTTCTTCTGGGAAAAAAAAAATTATTCTTGAATAGAAGTGCTTAAGCAATTTTCTGATAAACTTTAATTAAATTAATACCTCTTCTGAGAATTTACTACCCATAACCTGATTTAGCTGCTGATTTGTCAGGAATCTAATGGATTTTAAGTAGACATAGATTTTTATTATATCCAGTCAAACAAAGATTATCTAGCCATATCTAACAATTTTCTTTCCCTATAAAACATCCTTACCAAAACTATATCTTTGGGTTGATCTGTGAGATCTCTTTGCTTGCAGCAAATGTGAAATAAAATTTTGATATCAGCTCAATAATGAAAGTGCCTGAAAATTTTAAAAATCAGTGTGTTGACTTTCCATAAAGACCAATTTTGGTTGCTGCTAAAGTTTACATTATCCAACTGGTTATGACTTTGCTTTAAACTGATGTATGCAAGTTTGTTTGTTGCTTTGTTCAAAAATATCCAATTCAGTTTTTTTTGTTTTTGTTTTTGTTTTTTTGTCTTTTTTGTGACCGGTAAGGGGATTGCAACCCTTGGCTTGGTGTCGCCCGCA
>NW_007729705.1:0-513 GCF_000696425.1 Galeopterus variegatus
GAGAGGGGTCTGGTCCCCTTCTCCATGCCCTGGGTCCCTGGGTGGGCATCGAGGTGCTGGCGCCATGTGCCTGGTTGTGGGAGTGGGGTCCATTCCCCTTCTCCTTGCCTTGGGTCCCTGGGCAGTCCCCAAGGTGCTGGCGTGATATGCCTGGTTGTGGGAGGGGCGTCCAGTCCCCTTCTCTGTGCCTCAGGTCCCCGGGCTGGCCCCAAGGCGCTGGCACAGTTTGCCTAGAAGTGGGAGTGGGGTCCAGTCCCCGGATCCAAGCCTCCAGTTCCCAGGCAGGCCCGAAGGTGCTGGTGGTGTGCCTGGGCTAATTTTTTGTCCTTTGCTTCTAACACAGGAGAACTTCCTGTGGGAACCAGTACTTGAGCTGTGTGGTTGTTTAAATTGCTACTTTGCTGCTGTTTCCCTAGGGAAGGCTTATGTGCAGCTCAGGGTTTAATGGTCAACCTTATAGGTACTTCCGGCTCTCCAGAGACCCAGTGGATCTGTGTTTTGTAGAATCTCTGA
>NW_007729705.1:1742-3346 GCF_000696425.1 Galeopterus variegatus
CTGATGTTACATTTTTACAGTTGTAAATTTGGTTGATTTGTGGGAGAGAGTGATGCTGGGGACCGTCTATTCCAACATCTTGACTGGAACTCAGTGAAAATTATTTTAAAACAACCTTTTATAGTCTCTGGAAGTGGTCCAAATGGCAAATAGCAAATGAAGAAATATCTATTCAAGAAAATCTGCTAAAGAATGGTAATAAAGGCAAGAGTATGTAGTATTTGAACCAAGACTGCTCTCTTCCTGTTTCCTCCCAGTTCAGTGAAGTAGAGATTCTACTCCAAACTATAGCCAAGAACAAAAGGCTCCCTCTTCCCAAATACAGTTGAATGGCTTGCTTTCTGAAGTAGCAGAATTTGTGTTTCTCAGCCAGCTGCCAGATGCCTGTTTCTAAGAGTAATTCCCTGGCAAATGTTGTTGATAAGTGGTGGCTCCCTTCTTTCCCTCAGCCCCACTTGTAGAATGGAGGCTATACCTTGGGCATGACATGCTGGGAATACTGAGATCCTGATTGCCTTTGCCCCAGCTCATGAGATGGTGTTTCCATGCCGGGAGAGGCAAGCTAAAGGGACTTCAGGCTGCCCCCATCTCTCTCTACAGATTTCTCAGCTCCTAGATCAGGGTATAGTTCAGAGAGAAGTTGCCATTGTTCCCACCCCCAGCTCCGGAGCCCTGTCTCAGAGGTTTTACCTGGGGGAAGATGCAGGCTGTAAAACAGGTAGCTCCTAATCGTTTCCCAAAAAAANCTGTCTCAGAGGTTTTACCTGGGGGAAGATGCAGGCTGTAAAACAGGTAGCTCCTAATCGTTTCCCAAAAAAAACTGACTTCATTTTCAACAGAGCATAGAGAAATTTAAACCTAAGGGTGCTCTCAAGAACAGTGCAGTTTGTGGTGGAACACAATTTGGGGGAGATTCATGGGTTTAAGGAAGGCACAGACTAGATTGTAGGCCAGCTATTTTGCACTAGAGAGTCACGGAATGACACAGCTGGGTGGAGCCCTCTGGGGTCAGAACAAATATCAAACACAGACTTCAGAAACTATTCCTTCAAAGGAGCCACACTTTGATTGGATTCGTTTGTACAGCAATCTATTGCTCTACAGGGTATTGTTGAAAACAATAGGGCAGTTATCAAGCAATTAATGGAGTTTAACAGCTGCGCATGGTCAGGGAAAAAGAAAAAGTGAGATTAGCCAAAACCACTGTCATCCCAGGATTACTGTGGGCATACCCAGGATGGACCTCCCTGAGGAACAAATCAGAGGTTTAACACCTTGGGGGAAGAAGGGAACAGACTTCACTAAAATGATCTGTCTAGTCACTAAAAACAGACAAGCACATAAAAATAACAACCCCTGGGGGTAAGGGGAGCAGCTGAAGTTGTTAAAATATATTATTTAAAATATCCGGTTTCCAACAAAAAATCATGGCATGCAGGAAATACAAGAGTATAACCCATACACTGTGAGAAAAAGCAACAACAGAAACTGTCTGTGGGAATGACCAAATGTCAAATTTCACAGAAAAAAATTTCAAAATACCCATCATAAATATGCTCAGAAATGAAGGAAAAATTAAGACATTCCCATAAAAAAAAAAAAAA
>NW_007729705.1:4660-6974 GCF_000696425.1 Galeopterus variegatus
GTTATAAAGTAATGTTAATTATAATTCCCAGAGAAACCAATAAAAAAATAATTTTTAAATGGATAGTAAAAGAAATGACAAGGGAATTGAAATAGTACACTAGAAAATATCTATTTAACACAAAAGAAGGCAGTAATGGAGAAACTGAGAAACAAAAACGAGAGAAGACAAAAACAAATAGCAATACGGCAGACATAAATTCTACACTTTTGATCCCTGTACCAGCCAGCTGCCAAAAAACCCACAAAAAACAAAAAAAAATAAATTCCACCTTATCAATAAATGTAAATTTCACTAAATATTAAAGGCTTTAACACTCCAGTTAAAAGGTATGGATTGGCAGAATAGATAAAAAAAAAAAAATGACCCAACTATGTGTTGTCTGCAAGAGACACACTTTAGATTCAAAGACAAAAAAAGATTTAAAGTAAAAGGATGAAAAAAGATATGCAAACAGTAAACAAAAAACTGGAATGGCTATATAATAAAAGATAAAATAGACTTTAAGACAAAAACTATTACTGGAGACAAAGAAGAACATTTTATAATAATAAAAGTGTCAATTCATCAAGAATATATTACAGTTATAAATATATATGCACTTAAAATAGAGCCCAAAATACATGAAGTAAAAATTGTCAGAATTGAAGGGAGAAATAGACAATTCAACAATAGTAGTTAGAGGCTTTAATTCCTCCTTTTTAACAATGAGTAGAATAACTAGACAAAAGATCACCAAGGAAATAGATTTGAACAACACTATAAACAACTGGACTTAACACACATCTATAGAACACTCTACTCAATGACAGCAGAATATACATTCTCAAGTACACATAGAACATTCTCCAGGATAGACCATCCATTAGGCCATAAAATAAATCCCAATAAATTTTAAAAGGTTGAAATCATATAAAGTATGTTCAATGACTACAGAGGAATGAAATGAGAAGTCAATAACAAATAAATTTGGGAAATTCACAAATATGTGAAAATCAAACAACACACTCCTTAATAATCAAGCAGTCACAGGAGAAATAACAAGGGAAATTAGAAAAAAAATTGAGATGAATGAAAACAAAAATACAACATACCATAGCTCATAAGATACAACTACAGCAGTACTTAGAGGGAAATCCATAGCAGTAAATATCTGTATTAAAAAAGAAGAAAAAGCTCAAATCGGTAACCTAGATATACACCTTAAGAAACTAGAAAAGCAAGAGAAAATCAAATCCAAAGAAATCAGAAGGAAGGTGGCAGAATAAATTGATACAACTTTAGGAAACAATTTAGCATTATCTTGTAATGTTGAACATTTGCATATGCTAAGAATCTGTAATTTCTCCTCTCGGTATATTTAGAAAAATTCTTGTAGGTGTGCAACTGTAAAAGTATATAAAGGGCCGGCCTGGTGGCGCACTGCTACAGTGCGCCGCTTGGGAGCGCGGCGGCTCTCCCGCCAAGGGTTCAGATCCCACATACAGACTGGCTGCTCACTGGCTGAGTGAGGTGCGGGCGCAACACCGAGGGTTGCGATCCCGTTGCCGGTCCCAGTCCGGTACAGGCGTGACACTGAGGGTTGCGATCCGTTGCTGGTCACAAAAAAAGACAAAAAGAAAAAAAAAAAAGTATATAAAAATAATCATGAGGATTCTGGGAAGGCAGGAACCTTGGTGGTATAATTATTTAACTCCAAATCCCCCATAAAGATACATACAGTAGCTAGGATTGCAAAACTAAAAACCCATGGGACAATAAGTACTGCAAAACAGATAACACGTAATCCCTACAAACTCTAACATATTAATGGGTGGAGACACACCTATGAGATCCACATGGCATCATCCATTGTGTCAGAGGAAGCAGAAGAAAGCAACAGACCTAAGAACTTCAAAATAACCAACAGGCAGCCACTATAAAGGCAACTGGCTAGTTGGAGAACAGCACCTTGACTTGGGGAGGGATTTGTGTACTCCAACAGCACGTGAGTACTAAGGGTAAAGTCTGAAGGGGCCAGAGAAGACTGGGTCTAATAAACATTCAAGGCTAACCAGCCCAAGCCCCCATCCAGGACAAAACCCCAACTGAGGAGTAACTGCTAGGAATAGAATCCAAATTGAGCAGGTCAGGAAAACAGACAAAAGAAAAAAAGAAGAGAATCCAGATAAAAGTAGAGGAGAACAGAGTCGGAAGATATGAGGAATTGAGGTGCCATATTCTTTAATATTTAACCAAAATAACAGAAGAGGGTGCTCTACAGTTGTGAACTGAGAAAAACTCTTAAATTATGCCTCCTTTCTACAAGTTCAGA
>NW_007729705.1:7375-8453 GCF_000696425.1 Galeopterus variegatus
AGGAATTGAGGTGCCATATTCTTTAATATTTAACCAAAATAACAGAAGAGGGTGCTCTACAGTTGTGAACTGAGAAAAACTCTTAAATTATGCCTCCTTTCTACAAGTTCAGAAAATCTAATATTATGTAAACGTAAATAGCAGAAAAGGATTGGAGTCAAATCCCATACAATTATTCAAAGAAAAAATAAGGAACAGAATAACAGCCCTGCAGACAATAAAAGCATGCCAGAGGAACACAGAGGAAAACTACAGCCTGGTATTTTGAAATGACAAGGGGTGGGGAGGGGAGATGGAATGGGATCCTACAGATTAGAGCAGATCTGAAAGACAAGGGAAGGGGAGGGGAGGGAGAGAGGCATTGGCAAACTGTAGTGTTTAGGAATGGGCGGCACAACTTCAAAGCAAAGTAAGGAGGTGATAAGCACAGAAGCCAGGCTAGTGGTTGCTCACGTAGGAGCAAGCAGAGCACTGTGTTTGTAAGCCAAGCAGGCTTACGGGGCAGTCAGTTTCTTTTAAAGGGAGTGTTTAAACGTGTTCATCTTTTAATTTCATTAACCTTTCATTTTGCCTTATGCTAAATATACATATATGTGTATAATGTTATTTTAACAACTAAATTTTTTTTTAAAGAGTGTTCATAGCAGTTTTTTTCCATAGTTGCCCCAGACTGGAAACAACCCAAATTCCATTGACAGGAGAATGCACGAATAAATTGCACTATGCAGATGATAGCCAATGTTATTCAGCAATAAAAATATTGTTCCAGTGACACTTAGAAACATAATATGGAATGGGAAAAAAAAGCAAGTAGCAAAAAACCACATGCTCTATGATACCATTTTTATGAACCCCAGAAACCGAGCAAAACTAAACAGTATATTGTTCAGGGATACATACACTTGTGACTGTAAAAACTATACTTTAAAAAAACAAGGAAACGATAAACCCGAAATTCATGATAGTTTTTATTTCTAGGGAAGCAAGGAGGATGGGATAGGGGAGCTGCACATAAGGTTTTTCCTTAAGTTGTGTGGTGGGTTCACAGTGTATTTTTATTATGATGCTTCATAATTTA
>NW_007729705.1:9367-19850 GCF_000696425.1 Galeopterus variegatus
GGGCCGGCCCGAAGGAGGTAATTTTTAAATTAAGGTAATTAAGGCAACCAACAGGAGACAGCAGGAACAGCAGACAGGTACACCGAGACAGTGGTTCCCTACCCTGCCAATTCCATTCCATGAAGGAATTTTAATTTGCCTTTAGCAATATGATATACATACACATGCACACATGTGTGCACACACATACACAGAAATTATTCTGAGTTTATTTCCCACAGGTCTGAGTTAGGATCGCCTTTCATTTGTGTACTGATAGTGATGGTAGACAGTTGTTGGACTTTGTTATTGTTTAGGGAAGTATTGTTTTGTTTTTAATGTTCTTACTAAAATAAAGAGCTGGCAAATCCAAATCAATCTCTAAAAAATTCTTTATTATTCTAATTCTAAAAAATTATTTATTATTCAAATCGCAAAGTCTGTGAATCATGGCCCAGAGTCATGTTTGGACCCAATACTTTCTTTTTTTGAGAGAGAATGTAGGAAACTGAGCTCCAATGGGTGGTTAAAACCTCATTTGGATTCAGGAGTGACCTGGCTTGTCTCCAGCAGAGCACCACCCCATCAGTGGGGACTCCAGGCAGTTCTGCAGCTTATCTCAGTTCAGCTTCCTGACACATGAGTGGGGATGAAAACCATTCCATAGGCTACCTTCAACATTAAAGGAGATGACAATGCTATCTGGCTTAATTCCTGGTGTGTGATAGTAAAAGCAGCAGTCTATATGTGTAAGTGTGTATGAATGTACATATTACAAATACATCTGCTCCTGCAAGACATCTCTGTTACAGAATCACTTGCAAGAAGGTTTACCTGAAGCTCCAGGGAATCTGGCTTAATTCCTGGTGTGTGATAGTAAAAGCAGCAGTCTATATGTGTAAGTGTGTATGCATGTACATATTACAAATACATCTGCTCCTGCAAGACATCTCTGTTACAGAATCACTTGCAAGAAGGTTTACCTGAAGCTCCAGGGACCCTTCTGGGGAGTGTGCTGTGTCTCAGGCCAAGTGTGTAATCTGCTAGTCCCTTCTCCATTCTGTATGCTGGTGTAGCCACCAATTGCCCTTATTTTCATTTCCCTCCACAATTTCTGCCACTTTCACACAGTGCTTGTACCTCGTTTTCATTATCAATGTTTCCATCAAATCAACTCACTTTTTTCCTTGAATACATTAATTTTTAAAAGGTTCCTTGTAGAGAGGCAGCATAGCACAGATGTTAAGAACACAGTCTGGACCCATGCTGCCTGGGTTTCAACACCACTTCTACCACTTCCTGACCTGATTTTAACCCTCATGCCTCAGTTTCCCCATCTTTAATATGAGCCTGAATATAGTTTGTACTGCATAGATTTATTAGGTTATTAGGTTAGGAAAATCATAAGTGTTTCTCTTTGTTTTCTGTCTTTTTTCTTTTCTTTCTTTCTTTTTTTTTTTGTTAGTTAGCCAGTGTGAAGATCCAAACCCATGACCTGGGTGTTATAACACCATGCTTTAATCAATTGAGATAACTGGCCAGCCCAAGAGTTTCTTTTAGTAAAGTGTTTAAACAACTCTTCCACAAAATAAGTGTTATATAGGTGTCTGCTAAATAAACATAATTTTTAACATAAATAAATGAAGTAACTAATTTCTAATGTAAAAAAACATATTTCTAATGTAAATGGAAAACCAGTATTACTTGCCATAAGACCTTAAAACAAATACAACCTTAAAATAAATAAAAACAAAATCATATTACTAAATTCTAGCTAGATATTAACCTGTTAAAATGCTTGGTGGAGACCTGCTCTCTCTTTCCAGAGAGAGGGAGGCTAGGGAAGTCTGAAGGACATGCCAGCACCAGACTGAGACTTGCTCTTCACTCATCCAGAAGACGTGAAAGAGGAGTGACTGCCTTACTGTGCACCACGCTAAATCATCCCCAGGCCCTCCAGGAGGAAGTTGCACATGTTCTGGAAAGTTCTGGAAAGGCCATTAAGATATAAAAAGTTGGGAAAGTGAGAGGTATCCCAAATAGCCCACATAAATGAAAAATGAAACCAGGCATTCCTGTGTAGATGTATTTATCACAAACACCCCTGGGTTGAGAGGGAAATATCTTACTGATAGGTTGGCTCTGATGCAGCAAATCTGTTTTCACTCTGAATTGAAGCTTCATTGTCCAAGGTGCTGCCAGGATAGGAGTGCCACTCAACAAGCCTCCTTTCTGTCCTTGATCTGACAGTGACTCAGCACTTCCTAGTAGGTGATTCCAGGTGACAGCCTATAACCAACTTGCCTTCTATTCTTTCCCACATTCAGAGCTGGCTCTTAATTTTCATGCATTTATTCTGTAACCACCTGAGATGGACGGCTGGAGAGATGGATAATAGATTTGGGATGTTGGTGCCTCTGAACCTCCTGTCCGCATGACCCAGGTTACAACCACCTGTAAAGTGTCAGTCTCGGCAGGCCCTGATGGACGGGGTGAGGACCCCAGTGCATCCTCCCTCCACGAGAGGACTAAGGAGGATGTTTAGAAAGCAGAGCTCCATCCCTGGAGGGAAGGTGCCACAGAGACATCAACACACAGTTCTGCATAATCAGTTCAACACCAGAATAACAAAAATGGGAAGGGAAGATTAGAAAATAATTCAAATTTCATAGCACTGAGGGGTGTGATGAAACAGGGTGTCGGGTGAAAGCATTAAGCCCACAATCACTAACACCCTCATTTCACTCTTTCAAAACCTTGAGATCAAGGTAGAAAACAACATGCTTGCCTTTGGGAGAATTCTAAGTCTCCCCTGAAAGAAAGAGTGTCTACTTCTGAGGTTCTCTTTTTAAGGATTCGTGGCATGAGAAGCCGTGAAAGTCAGCCACCTTGGGAGGGTGTCACCAATAATGAGCTGGGCCATTCACAGTTGGGCAATGCCCTAGTTAGCCCCCTCGCAACCTGGGACATCTCTCTACAGGGCCCTTGGTGGGAAGGAAGCCCAAGTCTCTGAGAGGCTGGCAACCATCTTCCTCAAGGCTCCAGGCTTGATACTTGTGGTGGCACCAAGGGTGGCTTGGAAGCAGGGGGCACAGGAGCTTAGCACTCAGCAGTCTCTGTTGGTATCCTCCCTGCCCTCCCATTCCTTGTTTTATGTAATGTGCTTGGCAGGGGAAGCTTTGAGCCTGCCCCCCAATACTGCCACCTGCTCTCCCCACGTTCCTGGGCAATAAGCCCAGCATTTGCCTTGGTTCCAACTTTCTCCTCTTCTGTCCTTGCGTTCCTCCCTCCTGCTCCTATTTTCCCACACTCGCTTCTGCATGTCCGTTTCTATTTTACAATGTTTAAAGACCCAGATGTGAGGATTTTTCCACTTCTACACGCCATATGATCAAATCCAAAAATCAGACATTGGGCTTTGACAAACGGGACTGAGTCTTGGAAACTGGAACTTCCCAGAAGAGTCCAGCACATAAGCGAGCCCTATGTGACTACTCGACGAAGTGACCCCAGACATTCAGAAGCCAGCTGAGAGGTTCTGTGTTGGCTTCCTGATGGAATCTGGCTTTGTATCCTGCTCACTCGAGAGAGGAAAGTGGTTTCAGACACCAGGCTCACCCTTCTAAGCCATGTCCTTTCCTCCCTCCAAAGGCTGAGGTTCCCAGAAGCCTCCATGATTAACCGGCACCCAGCTTTGGTTTCATGTCCTCTCAACCTTCGCAGCCAGGAAAGCATGCCTCATTAACCACGAGGGAGTGTGCCTATGCTGCCAATGACAAGCACTCCCTATCCCGGCCGAGCTGTGCTATGGATAGGCACTGTGTCACGCACTTGACAGACATCCCAGAATTCGGTCCTGATACCCCATGATGTAGGCACTAATAGCCTAATCTTACAGATGACGAAAATGGGGCTCACACTCAACTGCCCACAGTTATGTGGCTCCTTAAGGTCACTGTGTCACTGCACCCACAGGATCCTCAAAAGGCTTTGATGGATCATTAAGCATGTGTAAATTTGATTTAGGTATATATTGCCAAATTACCTCTACCCCAAAAATAATGTCCTGGGTTTCCTCATGCTCAGAAACACTGATGTACATCTGTCTGTGTTCATTTTGTATAATATCTGTTTTTCTCACAATCTAAACACCTAAAATATTTTTCATGTTTAAAACTGAAATACAGGGCTGGCCCCATGGCTCACTCGGGAGAGTGCGGCGCTGGGAGCGCCAAGGCCGCAGGTTCGGATCCCATATCGGGATGACCGGTGCGCTCACTGGCTGTGTGTGGTGCAGACCAATGCTCACTCGCTGAGTGTGGTGCAGACCACACCGTACTGAGGGTTGCGATACCCTTACCGGTCAAAAAAAAAAACCTGAAATACATGTGCATGGATAAAATATTCGTGAAAATAAATATATCAAGAATATTTGCTAACAGAGTTTTATGGTCAACAGTTTTCTAAAGGATTTAACACACAATTCCATTTGACTGAATTTAGATTTGAATATCGATACATAACATAATGTGAAAAACCTCTAAAATTTGAATCCATGCTGTTCAATATTGGCTGTAGAGACCTCAGGCGAATTAACCTGTCTGAGCTTAGGTTTTCTCGTCTGTAAGAAGGGTACAAACATAATATCTATGTTCCAGGGTTGTGGAGGAGAGGAGATCAGATAAGGTCACATATACAAAAAGCCCACCACAGCCCTCATGAATCATTATTACTCCTGTCATTTCCTTCTCAAGGTTCCTTAAATAGGGAATACATACTTATTTACATGTTCTTACTAAGTTCTTAAAAATTGATAATTTAGGGCCGGCCCGGTGGCGCACTGTGCTAGTGCGCCGCTTGGGAAGCGCGGTGGCGCTCCTGCCGACGGTTCGGNCTAATCTTACAGATGACGAAAATGGGGCTCACACTCAACTGCCCACAGTTATGTGGCTCCTTAAGGTCACTGTGTCACTGCACCCACAGGATCCTCAAGAGGCTTTGATGGATCATTAAGCATGTGTAAATTTGATTTAGGTATATATTGCCAAATTACCTCTACCCCAAAAATAATGTCCTGGGTTTCCTCATGCTCAGAAACACTGATATACATCTGTCTGTGTTCATTTTGTATAATATCTGTTTTTTTCACAATCTAAACAGCTAAAATACTTTTCATGTTTAAAACTGAAATACAGGGCTGGCCCCATGGTTCACTTGGGATAGTGCGGCGCTGGGAGTGCCAAGGCCGCAGGTTCGGATCCCATATCGGGATGATCGGTGTGCTCACTGGCTGTGTGTGGTGCAGACCAACGCTCACTGGCTGAGTGTGGTGCAGACCACACCGTACTGAGGGTTGCGATACCCTTACCGGTCAAAAAAAAAAACCTGAAATACATGTGCATGGATAAAATATTCGTGAAAATAAATATATCAAGAATATTTGCTAACAGAGTTTTATGGTCAACAGTTTTCTAAAGGATTTAACACACAATTCCATTTGACTGAATTTAGATTTGAATATCGATACATAACATAATGTGAAAAACCTCTAAAATTTGAATCCATGCTGTTCAATATTGGCTGTAGAGACCTCAGGCGAATTAACCTGTCTGAGCTTAGGTTTTCTCGTCTGTAAGAAGGGTACGAACATAATATCTATGTTCCAGGGTTGTGGAGGAGAGGAGATCAGATAAGGTCACATATACAAAAAGCCCACCACAGCCCTCATGAATCATTATTACTCCTGTCATTTCCTTCTCAAGGTTCCTTAAATAGGGAATACATACTTATTTACATGTTCTTACTAAGTTCTTAAAAATTGATAATTTAGTCAAATCCAAACCATACATATATGTAAAATAAAATTATCTACTGTGCATAAAATTATCTGAAAAGAATGACACAATAACTATCAACTGACATTTTATTTAACATGATATAGCACTATAGTCTCTACACAAAGTGACCTTAACTGCTTCCAAATTCCCTCCCTACTTTTACTGCAACAAATCATATGGTGAAGGAAGACCTTCAGGGTCATGCAACTCAGAAGGGCTTCTTGGGGATACATGCAGTATCTCTGAGGACTCTGCGGGAAAGTCTCAGTAATTGGCTTTAATCGGGCCTTTTTCTCTACAGGATCTGTCCTGTCTCCCTTTTTTATGTGTCAAGTCCTCAACAGCTGAGACCACATCTTCTCTTTTTTTTTGTTTCTTGTTTTCTTTTGGCAGCTGGCCAGTACGGGAATCCTAACCCTTGACTTTGGTGTTTTAATATTGCACTCTTAGCAACTGAGCTAACGGGCCAGCCCTGCCTGTCTTTTGTATCCTACCCCCACACCTGTTTAAATAAATTTTAAACAGGTAGTGCATATCCCAAACTGTGCTGGGGCACGAAGAGAACATCAAAGCAGCAGAAATTGTGGTCCTGGTTGTGAGGCACAATCTTGTCAGGCAATTTTGACAGAGGTTGAGTTATCTGGATATTATAGCTGGTATCTGAATTTCTTAATGCAAGTTTCAGAAAGCCCAGCAACTTTTAGAAGAGTATATGATACAACAGGAAAAGCGAATCCATTCATTCATACACAAATAGATCCATACAAATAGATCCACAAATAAATAGATCCATTTATTAATTCCCATTATGTGCTAGACAGTGGAGATACAACAGTGAGTAAGACCTGATCCCCAAACTCAGGAAGAGTCCCATCTTGTAGGGAAGATCAACATATAAAAAAGCAAGTGCTATAATAGACTGGCCAGGACATAGTGAAGACCCAGAGGAGAACATACCTGAGTCTACTGGCAGCGAGGTGGGAGGGGTGGAATAGAAAAGACCTTAGGGAAGAGGTGATGCTTGGCAGTGTCTTCCAAGGTAAATCCCAGTCTCGTTCACACAGAGACCAGAGGGAGAGGTCTGAGGTATGGGGCAGCATGGTGTGCCAGAGACAATAGTTGGAGGGACCAAGGGAGGGCTGTGGGACACAGGAGGGGGGTGCCAAATCACATAGCAAGATAAAAGGTTGGCGATGTAGCTAGAGATTAAATCAAGGGTGTCCCCAATGCCCTACTGGAGTGTACACTTTATCCTGAAGGAAACAGGGACCCATCAGATGGTTTTAAACAAAAAGGGACATAGTCAGACTTGCATTTTTATTTACGTATTTATGTATTTCTTTCTTTATTTAGGTGGCTGGCCAGTACAGGGATCCAAACCCTTGACCTTGGTGTTATAACATGGTGCTTTAGCCAACTGAACTAGCCCGCCAGCCCCAGACTTGCATTTTTAAAAGATGACTCTGGCGGCAAGTGTGAAGGATGGATTGGATGGATGAGAGGCTGCATGTAAGGACACCAGACAGGAAAGTGTCTCAGTGGTCAAGATGAGAAATGATGAGGGCCCAAACCAGGGCAGGGGCAGTTGAAAGAGAAAGGGAGAGCATCCTTCAAGTGTGAAGGATGGATTGGATGGATGAGAGGCTGCATGTAAGGACACCAGACAGGAAAGTATCTCAGTGGTCAAGATGAGAAATGATGAGGGCCCAAACCAGGGCAGGGGCAGTTGAAAGAGAAAGGGAGAGCATCCTTGTGAGACGTTAATTCTAGCAATTCTGAGCTGACTTGTGTGGATGAGGTACCCAAGTGGTGAAAGGCAGTGAAGGATATCACTCTCTCCAGCTACAACAGGATTTTTTTCTAGTGTCCCTGTCGAGTGTAAGGAAACTCCTTTACCCTTGAAGTCCCTCCTGATGTTGGTTATGGCAGGCTCCATCACTTACTAGCTGGGTAACCTTGGGCAGGTCACTTTACCTCATAGGGCCTCCCTCCCACACCTCTGAAATGGAGAGACTGTCTAACGGTACCTACCTCACAGGGTGGGCCTGAGCATTAGGGAGTAAATATACACAAAGTGCTTTAGCAAGGCCTGCAGCATAAGCACTGGTAAATGCTGGCTGTTATTACACCTGGCTCAGCCTCTCTTCTATGGCTTAGCTTGTCCTGCAGAGCTGCTGAACTTCACTGTGGGAAAAATACTCAGAATTCTGAAATATGGCTTTTGTCCTTCATGAAAGGTCTACATGATGGGAGTGACCGCTAGACAGGAAGCAGGCACTGCCACACTGAGTCCTCACCATGTCAGTTACAGGTCTCTTTAACACAGGGGCGCAACCCAAGATCCGCCCCCCGCCCAGCCACCCCTCTGCCCACACGTACGCAGACCTCGGAGAGTTATCGGAAAGGATAGCTAATAATACCTTTTCTGATAAGAAGTCAGAAACACATTTGACAAAAAGGGAAATCTTGGTTTTTGTTCAGAACAACAAAGGAGAATATGACATTGAAGATCTGTGAAGGAGACATGATGTTTGTTCAAAGACATTAAGGATCTTTTCGATTACATGAGTTTTTCACTGAATAAATTCCTAACTGACATGAAGTTCTGTTGGCTATGAAGGCAACTGATTTCCTCAAAAGTCTTTCTAGAAACAATAAACCTCTCCTCACTCCTGAAGGGAAAGGTTAGATTTGGACAAATTGTTTAGTTTTGTTTTGTCTTTTAATAAAATAGCATTGCTCTTAGCTGAATTACAATTTCTTATAGTAATAGAGTTGTTCTTCCGTGGGTTAAGTTGGGAGAGTGATTTGGACTGTATATATGTTACCTTCAAACATTTAAAAACGAGGGCCCCAAACTCATTGATGGTGACAGAAATCAGAGCAGTGGCGGGTGACAATGGAGGGGCAGGGAGGGAACTGAAATGGGCACGAAGGAGATGTCGGGCATGTTCTGTGTCTTGGTTGGAAGGTGGGCTGCATGTCTGTCAAAACTCAAAGAACCATATGCTTAAGATCCTTGCATTTTACTCTATGTAAATTATACTCCAATTGTTAGAAAGGAAGGGAGCAAGCAAGCAGATTTCTAGTTATATGTGATAGACTGACCCTGCTCAGTTACTTCATCTCCTCTGGAAACCCCACTAAGAAGAGAGTACGAGATCATATAGATATAAACCCATGAAGATAAGAAAGACCTGGACAGAAGATGTCTGGGAAAAGAGAGTTGATCCAATTTTTGAACATGGAAAGTAGATGGAGGAGTAGGAATTCACAGAGTTGAAGAAGCTCTAACTCAAATGCTGACAGAAAGCTGACAAATCCACCAGAAGCCACCTTGTCACCCTCAGAAGCCCAGGAGCCCCAGGCCTTTCCTGGGCAGGAGACTGGGTAGTCAGTTACTCTCTGGACTCCAGGACCTGGAGCCCCGTGGAGGAAAAGGTACATCTCAGGGCTCAAGTAGGATCCAAGCCTCTTCTCTGACCCTGCTCTCGGAAGGTCCTCCCCAACAACAAAAAAGAGGGCTATTCTCTGGAGAAACTGAATAACTCCTGAAAAAATACCCTCAGATATTAACATTTAGGACCCTCCAACAAAATGATTATATATTAGTGAAGGTAGTCTAGGTTATGCCGTGGTAATAAATGAATTCCCAAGTCTCGGTGGCTTGACATCATTACAGTTTATTTCTCCCTCCTCCATCCAATGAAAGACAAGTGGCTCTCCAGGGCAGCATCCCTTGTCCTCCATGCAAAGCCTCAGAGGTCCAGGCTGCCCCATCTCCTGGTTATGTCATCCAGTATGTCGCCTCCATGGCTGACAAGGAAGGAGAAGAGAGAACTCTCCTGCACTGGCTCATAAATGCTTCATTAAGTAGAGCTAGTACCATGGTCCCATGTACCTGCAAGGACGCTAGGAAAAGTGGGAAGCACGTGGGAGCACGTGGACTTTGGGGATCAGTGAGCATCTGTGGCAAGAGCTGGCTGGGCCCCCTGTCCCCCTGCGGTGCACCTGCTCCCCCAACCCCAGCCTCTGTGCCTCTCTCCTAGTACATATGCAGACCAGGTTCAACTGACATTTGAGAAAGGCTTCCAACTACAAAAGTGGTGACCAAAACAAACAAAGAGGGAAAGAGGACCCAGAGAAACAAAGGTAATGCAGGAAGTAGATGAAAATTTAAAAGAATCTGATAATAATCTGCAGGTCCCACCCAAGCAGGGAGAGCTTGCAAAGAGCTTTTCAGCACCTCAAGCTTAAATTTAAAGGGATGGACATTTGAGGAATGCCTCTACCATGCAAGAAAGAAACCAAAACAAACTGGGACAAGGACCCCAGAGGAAACAGAGACAATTCAAGGAGCAGAATAAAACATTTAAATAAAACAATTAACATCTTTAGAGAGAAAAGGGAAGATATTATACCCATAAAATAAGAAACCCAAAATAAGAAACCCATAAAATAAGTATACCCGGGCCGGCCCAGTGGCGCACTGGATAAGTGCGCCGCTTGGGAAGTGCGGTGGTGCTCCCGCCCGAGGGTTCGGATCCCACATACAGACCGGTTCCCGCTCACTGGCTGAGCGAGGCGCGGGAGCAACACCGAGGGTTGCAATCCCGTTGCCGGTCCCCGGTCCGGTACGGGGGCAACACTGAGGGTTGCGATCCGTT
>NW_007729705.1:20850-45911 GCF_000696425.1 Galeopterus variegatus
GACCGGGACCGGCAACGGGATCGCAGCCCTTGGTGATGCTCCCGCGCCTCGCTCAGCCAGTGAGCGGGAACCGGTCTGCATGTGGGATCCGAACCCTCGGTGGGAGTGCCGCCGCGCTTCCCAAGCGGCGCACTATAGCAGTGCGCCACCGGGCCGGCCCCTATTGTATTTTTTTTTAATTTGGTAAAAATAATATATATATATCTATAAAATTAAAATATTTTTAAAAATTTTCCAAAAAAGGAGAGTAGTTTGTTTTGATAATTTAGGAGTCAAATTTATTCTGTTCTTTGTTTTTATTAAATTATGCTTTTTTTTTTTTTTTAGTAACTGAAACCAAAAGGCTACATTGCCCTTTATTAAATATTAGGTTGGGCCAACCTGGTACAATGTGTATAGATTTGCAATTACAACCAACATTTGTGTGAAAGGAGTTTCATATTTCTTTATTTTCTTAAGTCTGATTCCAAGTTTTCATCTGGCTTGAAATTCATCTTAGTCATCACTGGGCTTCCCTATCCCTCTGTCTCAGGGTTATGGAAAGGTTTTGGTGAAAATATTACAGAAGACTTGTTTAGTCTTCAGTTCACACCTTCCCAGAGATGTCTGTTATCTCAATTCATGTGGTCCTGAAGGGGTCCTGGCTGCTCCTATGCCAAGTGTAAGCCTGAAGTCTAGGGAAGAGCTGGGGTGTTCACCTGTTTAGGGGCTGTGAAGACAGGCCACCTCCCCAGAACAAATGATTGGTCATTGACTTTTAAAATAAACACAGACACCTGCTAGTGAAAGAACACACAAGCCTCCACCCCCTTCCAGACTTGGAGAATCACTCCAGCCCCCAGCCCACCTCTACCTCCCCTCTATTTCAAGCCATCTAGCAAAATCTCCCTGACTAGCTAAGGCTTTCAGAAAAGACAGAAAGAATTTGATCTGGAGATCAAGGATTGCTAGTTACCAGGACCTTCGTAGAGCATGTCCCAACACATTCCTATCAAACACAAGGGATTTAAGACCATACAATGCACACTAGGCCAGGGGCATCTATGTTCAACCCAGGACTCTAAGAATGTGGAAAAGGGAGACCTGGGAGGGGTTGGCATATTGTACTCTGCTCCCACCTCCAATAAGCCTTCGTATGATTCTCCTCTTTCCTTTTTAGCTTCCGTGTTTTATCTTATACTTAACCAAGTTTCTCCTCAGCATTGCAGTCTGGAGGCATCTACAGCTGTAGTGTGTACATTAAAGAGCTGGGTGGCATTGACAGGACTGGGGGTCTGAAATTAGACACCAAGGGAGTCTCCAGAGCTATAAAGAGACCCTGTCACCTCAGACCTACTCTCAGGCCCTTCTCCTAGCCCCAACTCACCCCTCTGCCTAAAACAGCTCTCTGTTATTGGCCAGACCTAAGCTGAACCATGAAGAAAACCCACAAAGGCACAATTCTACACCTTGGCAGACTGGTTTTTATTCTGTTCACTACCTTAGAGTAATATTTCTTAATCTTTAAAATAATCTAGGAACAAACACAGGGTGTTGTAACTATCCAAATAGTTAATGGCATTCCCTGATCATGTGTGAGAAAATCCAGCCTTCAAAAGGGAAGAGAGATATCCCTTCCTGAAAAGTAATTCCTGCATCCCTGCGGTGGGAGATCTCTTTGCCCATAGAGCTCTGGGCACTGCCTGAAGGCTTGCCTTTGCACGTGCAAAAGGATAGCTTCCAAGCCCCTCCACCGAGCAGAACAGATTCTCTCTGCAATTGGTTTGGGAAGAAATTGGTTTAAGCGTCTCACCTGGGCCAAACAAAGGAGGTTGAATATAATGCAGAGTATTTGGAATTGTTTAACAAAGGATCTATTAAAAATTACTTGCCATTTTTCAATCCTCAGCTTTAAGAAGCAATCCTTGACAAATAAGCAGTGGCATTTTCTGAAGTGTTAACACAGTACTGGTATTCTTTTTAGAAATAAGTAAGACTATAGAGGTACAACTGACTAAAGTTATTGGCTTTGAAATGATTAAGCATTGACTTTTAAAATAAATCAAAATCTTAGGCAGTAACAATCACACGGTCACTTTTGAGCACTCGTACAATATGCCATACCATTTACAAGTTGAAGGCTTTGACATTCAGCTAAAGGACTTCAAGGCTGACTTACAGGTGGACAAACCTACCCTCTAAACAGCCACTGACTCAGACCCTCTTCCTCGCCATCTTCCAGGCCTAGGCAGACTCTGCTGACACCTGGTGGTTGAGATAGGCGGACAAGGACCAGTCCAGAGCCAATTTCCCTCGACCTGAGCTGCCTGGACTTCTCTTCTGTGTAATGAATTTTTGCTAAAACAGCAGGAAAAGTGTTACATCAGAAAAGCTGGTTTACAAGATCTATAGATTAATGGATGAGCATTAATCAGCACCAACAGATGAAGCCTGGGCAGGGTATCTAGAAAATTCAAACTGTAAAACCTGCCTTTGCAAGATTCTTCTTCCAAAGATTTGTTTGGACAACCTCTGTATCCATTCATTTACCACCCCACCCCATCCCACTGTTTTAAGCAAGCAAGTTGTGCCCAGAGAATAGAGAAATGGATGGCTTTATTCTTACAAGAAGGAAATTTAAATGGTTCTTCTGTTGTTAATGAGCCCATTGGTCCTAATTGGGAAAATTTCCAACCAGAATAAAGGGCACATGTGAAACATCTGACAGGTAATGTGCTCAGGGTTAGCTGCATCCAAGAACAAGGCATCTTGGGAAAGGGAATGGGAAGGGAAGGATTCTTGGAAAATGAACAGCAAGTCCTTCCCTGGGTCCCAAGCATACTGCTTGGCAGTGGGGAGCTGACAGGTGGAGGAGAAAGACTTGGCAAGCTCAGGACACACCCGATTTACAGGAAAATGCCTGGCTCCACTGCCCAGTGTTTAACATGGGATATAACCTCTTGCTCAGTGTCTAAATCTTCTATGTAATAGGATTAATATTCCTTAGTGAAATAGCAATGCAACATTATTCTCCCCACAATACAGTACGTGTGCCTGGCACCATGCTAGGTCATATTACCGAAGTCTCAGAGTGATTCTGTGAGGTCAGAGTTACTATTCCCATTTACAGGAGCAAGAAACTGAGTCCTGGAGAGCTGAGCAGCTTGCCCAAGGTCACACCTCTATGCTAGCGACAACGTGTGAGTTCTTCCAACCCAGGGCTGTCAGACGTCAAAGCCGACACTCTTTCCTCCTCACGCTCAACTAAAGCAAACACAGAAAGATAAATAATCCCAATACTACATACAAAAGTGCACCATTTGCCTTTCCAATTTGTATAATTTTAAATGTCACCACAAGTTCACTTCTAGGTCACTTTTAAAACAAGCAACTTTGCTTTAAGGCAAGTGGGAAAAAAATCCTGCTGTAATTTGTACAGTTGTACAATCCACGGCTCAGTTTTTTGCTCAGCTTTCCAGGGACAGTTCAAACAGAAACAAATGACAATCTAGGACACTTATCTTGCCTATAGTGAATAACCACCACAGAGTTTTTTCCAGCTGTTAAAAAAAGCCCTCACAGGAGGCGCAGGATAGCCTCAGGCATACGCAGAATTGCATAGTGGAAGAGAGCTGTCAGCCACATGACAACACAGCAACCAGCTCACACCAATAAAGACAAACTTTTAACTCGATTCTTAATCTCATTCCCTTAACTCCGTCTGAAACACATACGCACTTGGTACTACTTACCTAGGCCCAGTCTTCATCGGTTTACAAATCTGGATGGCTAAATTTATCCAATCGACATGGATCTACTTTGCTTTGAGATGAGCTTCAAGAATCTGTAAAGTTTTGCTTCAAAATTCAAATACAATCTCAAAATCATTCATTCACGCAAGAAATATTCTTGCTGGCCTATTACATGCCAGCCACTCTTTTATATACTAGGGACATTCTAATAACGGGAGACAGGGCAGAAAAAGATTTAAAAAAAAAAAAAAAGATAAAGCCAAATTAGAGGACCAGAAGTTCTGTTGGGGCAGGCATTCTCTATTTTAGTTAGGGTGAGCAGGGAAGGCATCTGATGGCATTTGAGCAGACACCTGACAGAAATGAGGGGACGACCCAAGCAAATAACTGTAGAAAAGGCACCGCAAGCAGACAGGAGAGCAGTGCAAAGGTCCTGAGGCATGAATATATTTGGTGTGCACCACGAAGAGAACCAAGGCCAAGGTGGCTACTGCAGAGTGAGGGGAGGTGCTAGGAGATGAGGTAGAGGTGGTAGGAGCTGGTCATGTAGGAGCTTGCAATCCTCTGTCAGAAACTGGCTTTTTCTGTGAGTGAAGGTTTTGAGCTGAGGCATGACAGAATATGAAGAATCACTTATGTTCTAGAAGAATCACTCTGACTGCTAGATGAAGAACTCTAGTGGGGTAGAAGTGGGAGCAAGAAGCCAATTAGAAAGAAGGTACTGCAGTAATCTCCCAGGTGCACGGTGGTGGTGCCTCAGCCCAGGGGCAGGAGTGAAAAAGGAGAGATGAGGCTGGGCGCTGTGTATGCTGTGAAGGAGGAGCAGACAGGGCTGGCTGATGGGCTGGACGTGGGAGGTAAGGGGAAAAAGAGAAACGACTTCAAGGCTTGGAGCCTGAACTAATGGAGGACTGAAGTTCATTTCCTTTGGCGGGGAAGACTGAGGAAGGACCAGGTTTAGGGAGAAAGCTCATAAACTCAGTATTTCATATGTTAAAGTCTGAGACATCTATTAGTGGATACATATTAGTCACCTAATGGGGATGTAGGGCAGCCAGTGTGGGATTCAAGGAAGAGATCTGGGCTGTGGTGTAAAATTGGAAGTCCACAGCATCTAGTTGTTCTTTAAAGCTGTGAGAGCACATGAGGTCACTAGAGATGGTGTGAGGAGTAAGGGAGGTGTCTGGGAAGTGGGGGTCTACACTAGAGAAAGTATGAGAGTAAGGGGAGACCTGCTAGTGTCTAGCAGTTGTTACTAGAGAAGTCAGAGGGCTGAGCCCTGGATGTTCCAATGGCTAAAGGTTAAGGAACTGAGGAAGGTGGCCACTGAATCCACGTGAAGAAAGTGTTTGCAAGAAGAGGATGTCCGTTGATTCCTTGTCAAATGCTGCTGATATTTTAAGACAGAGAATCATATTCCTGTGGCAAGAGGGGAATGAACCATTGGGGATAAGATCTGTTTCAGTACAGTGATAGGACAGAAGTCCCGACGGGAGAGAGTTCAAGAGAAAATGAGGAGAGAAAGTGGAAAAAAGAGGGTGTGGATAGCTCTGTCAAGGAATTTTACTGTAAAAGGACAATGGGCCAACTGTTGGGGGGGGGGGTAGGATGTTTATAGGCTGGTGGGAGGGCTCTGGTGGAGGGGGAAGCTTGATGATGCAGGAGTGGTGCTTGTGCCTACTTAAGGGGCGGTGGGCTCCATGCACAGGTGAGGACAGACTTAGAAATGGGCACTCTTCATTCACCCACAGACACAGGAAGGCAGGCAGGGTGCACAGGTGCAGCCACAAGGAGGGCATATGGTAGTGGGGCAGCAGCATATTATCTTTGGATGGTCTCTATTTTCTCAGTACAATAGGAAGCAAGGAGAGCAGCTCAAGAGTGAGCAGGGGAGGGATGTTAGACTGAGGGCCTAGGAGAACCTGGGAGAGTGAGAACTGCAGGGCAGTGCTAAGAACTTACCTGGGCTTAGTGCTCATGACTTAAAGCTTGGTCGGTCAATAATTTTTTTCCAGTCATGTGCAGCAGATGCCGTGTAGGTGAGGAGAAAGCAGAGAGCAACAGAGTTAAACCTGGGAAGAGGCGGGGGTCAGGGGAAGTGAGGGAGGGTCTACACCAAGCAATGATGATTCTAAGGTTAGAGGGAGGGAAAGTGAGAAGATGGTAGGATCAACAAACTGTAGGTCAGGTGGGGTTGAAGAACTGTGGAGGCTTGTCGGGGAGGGGGAGACACCAGAGGCAGAGACATGGAAAAACAGGAGGCTATGGTAGGAGGATGGGAGGCATTATATTGAAATTATGTTGTGGACTAGGGTGTGGCTAATGATGATGACTATGGCTAAGATGTGACTGTGGGAATAGGTGGCTGACCCAGAGAAGACAATAAGAACATTGCAGTTGAGCTAGTCAATGACCTAAGAGGCCCTGAGGTACAGGAAGTCTTGTCTGTGTCTACAGTGAATTACAACAGGAGTCGATTTAAGAGATGAAAGTGAGCCAGGAGCTAAGATCATCAAGGAATAAGAGGGAGTGGCCCAGGGCCTGCAAGTGTCTGCAACAACAGGGGTGGGGGGTGACAATGTCTAGCCTGATGACATAAAGCTCAAAGCCAGGAGTTATAGAGAAGAGGAAGGGCAATGATCAGGAAATTAAATGAGGCTGTTGTTTTTTGCTAAACAGAATTTAACACTGAAAGGATTGAAGATGACCACTCTTGATCTTTCCAGCTCCCATTCCTCACCAAGTCAAAAATGGAGGAGAAGAAGCCCTCACAGTGCTCATCCCCACCACTCACCTTAGCCCCATTAAACAATCGGAGCCCTAAGAGTACTCTAGTCACTGCTTTGATTGACCAAATTTGATTGATCACAAGTATATCGTTATCAGTGGCAGCATTTTTCCTGTGTATGGACTTAATAGGAATGAGGCTAAAACCAAAAGCTCGAGTCTCTAAGGCAGCATTCTCAGAATGGTCTGCCTTTACTTATTTCAAAAGAGTCAAATGACATCATCTGGGACCTAAAATAGATTTTCTCCATCTTAAATCTCACTGTCCACGAGTGACATTATTTACTGAATATTCATACGAAGTGCCAGAGCACAGAACAGAGTAGGGTCGCTGCTCTCTAAAAACCCACATTGCAGAGCAGCATGACACACATCCTGTATGTTTAAGTCATTACACATTATATGATCCTCTTACTAATGACCAAAAAATGAGTCTCTAAAGGCCATTACCTAAACTCTTATGTTCGTATTCTAACCCAAAATGCACATTTGGGGATGGGGGAAACTAGTCTCAGGTCTGATTCATTAAATAAATATATCTCCTTTGATGGAAAGAAATGACAAAAGCTGTGCTTTCCTTCTCCACCTCCTCACTTGCTATATATGCTGGAAGTGTAGAGTGAAAGGTAGACAGTGGCAGTGAGTTTCACGCTGTGGGTTCACCATGAGACATGGGTACTTCTCAAGCCTGCAGAGACCCAAGACCCACTGCCTTTATGGTGGAGTTCAAAATATTAACCTCAAACCAGTTAAGTAAATATTTCACTTACTTCAATCACCTTTGTAATATGATTAATCACGAGCATTTCTAAGAGTAAAATGAGGTGAAACTGCCAGTAACCAGTAATCAGAACCCTTCCCCCAAGACACATGTGCACACACATGCACACATATACACATGTGCACACACAATGAAAAAAAAATGACAAGAGTCCAATTCCTCAGACACTGCTGTACTCTGTCTGTTAAAGAAGGGGTCCAGCAATCTCAGACCTCCACCACCACAAGTGCATTAGCAGAAAGAGGGAAGCCCTGTTAGTCCCTCCCCATCCTGCCCTCAGTAATCAGCAGTTTTCCAAAGGGGCCCAGTCCAGGCCACTTCTCTGTGTGTCCCAAAGAGGCAGGAGCATCATCATCTCTCCCACATGTGTCTGAAGTAGGCAGAAAAAGAAGGGAAATATACATGTTTGCTATGGAAAAAAAGCTCTTCAAACTCACGTAAAACCTGGTCTGGCTAGTGGGGCTAGGGCATTTATGTTCCTTCGGCACAGGGAGAGAAAGCACTCACATAAAGGGTGCCCACCAATCCAAACGGGAAGCCGTCTCTCGACCTGTGGCTGACAACCTTCCTACCATGTTCTCCAAGTGCTCAACGCCCCTTGTTTTCAAAGAGTAGCAGAAAGTGGGATTTGAAGCCAGAAGAAACCTGCTCTTTGACTTACAAGATTTTAGACCTTGGGCAAGTGGTTTAATATCCGTGAGGGTCAGGGTTCTCTGCTCCAAAATGAAGTTGATGCTGCTGCACTGCTCACAGTAATCATCTTAAGACACGTAATGGGCACGTGCTTCATGCTAGGCCCCTGTGTTAGTGACTGCAGGCAATGTCTCACTTGAACCCTGGACTCTGTGAGGTGGCCCTTATTATCTTCTCCATTTTACACGTGGGGAAACCAGGGTTGCTCAGAGCTCTATCCAAGGTCTTACTGTGAGGATTAAATGAGATAATACATAAAACACAGACAGTATCTCGCACATAGTGGTGATTGAAAAAAAGACTTCTCAACCATATTTAAGAGAATAACGCTTTAAAATACATAAAACGATACTGCTTTAAAATATACACCTATATGTTTAAATAATGATATATTTGCAGGAAAAAAAAAGTATGAAAGTATGCAAACCAAGCTATGCAAAGGAGTGATCTTTGAAGAAGGGGATTTTTACTTTTTTACCTCAGAGTTGTTTTTTGCATTTTGTTGTTGTTGAGCTGATGTTTTTAGAGTCGATGCTTTTAAGGAGTTAATATTACTTGTATAACTTAAAATACATCAAAAACACTAAAAAATACACATAGAAAAAATAACCTAGATGGAAATATGCCAAAATGTTCATTGCAATTGCCTGACGGGGTTTTTCCTGCTTCTTTTAATTTTATACATGTAATGGTTTTGTTTTTACTAATTCTAAACAAAAATACATTCTCCTTATGAAGTTAAACATTACAAACAAGGCTTTTTACTACCTTCACCTTCCAATCCTAGTCCTCTCCCTAGAGGTAATCAATGTTATCAATTTGGTTTGTACCCTTTTATGTATATGTATACAAGGGTACTTCAAAAAGTTTGTGGAAAAATGGAATTAAAAGATAATATGAATCTTTCCATGAACTTTTTGAAGACCCATCATAAGTGTGTATACAATGTACAAATTCATATATACATGTCTTAGACCATTCCAGCTGCTGTAACAAAATACCATAGACTGGATGATTTATAAACAACAAAAATTTATTTCTCACATTTCTAGAGGCTGAGAAGTTCAAGATCAAGGTGCTGGCAGATTCAGTGTCTGGTGAGGGCCTGCTTCCTCATAGACAGCTGTCTTCCCACTCTAATCTCACATAGCAGAAGGCATAAGAGTTCTCTCTCAGGCATCTTTTATAAGGGCACTAATCCTAGTCATAAGGGCTCCACTGCCATGACCTAATCACTCCCAAAGACACCACCTCCTAAAGCCATCCTTGGGGGTGAGGATTTCAAAATATGAATTTTGGTAGCACATAAACATTCAGACCATAACAACATACATATATACATAGTATATAAACATATAGTATCATTTCATTCTTTTCTTAAACAAATGACATTTTGAGTCCCTCTGTCATTTCATCCATTAAGATGTCTCCAAGCCCATCCCATATCAGTAAATAATATAGATGTCCCTCACTGATTTAGATTAAGTAGGAATCCAGAATACAGATAAACTATAGTTTATATCGCTACTGTCTTCTTACATCAATTAGGTTGCTTAAGCGTTCTTCTATTAAAACACTATAGTGAATTTCCTCATAAAAATGCCTCCTTCTGTAGGCTTGAGAGGGTTTCTTTAGGATAGATTCCAAGAACTAGAACTGCTGCATCAATAGGATAACGTTCATTATTTTAACAGATACCACACCAAATTGCTTGCCTAAGTGACTGTACGTGAATTTATACTCCCATTGGCCGTGTAGGCACATGTCACTGCCAATATCTATTACCAAACCCTTTACTTTTTGCCATTTTAATGAAAGAAAACAATACTCTGTTGTTTTAATTTCCTTGCAAAACAGAATGTGCATCTTTTTGAACATTTGTGAGCCATATGTTTCTTTTTATATGAATCTTTATAACATGTGTCCATTTTTCTATTGTATGTTTGTCCTTTCCTCATTAATTTGTAGGAGCTCTTTATATATTCCAGAAACTAATCCTTTGTCTATTTTATAAGTTCAAGCGGTTTCTCCCAGTCTTTACTTGCTTTTCAACTTTTGTTTTTTTTTTTTTTTTGAAATCCAGTTTTTCAAATAAATACTTCAAAATTTGGCAAATTATGGCTTTGCATTTTGTGTTTTAAGAAGCCTTCTCAAGTGATAACATCAGATAGGTCAGGCAAAGGGCATAAAGAAATATCATGATTTATAAAAATGAATATGCTAATAATAAAAATTTTAAATAAAAAAAACGTTTCTCTACCCCAAAGTTATCTACATTTTTTTCTAACAAGCTAATCACCTTGTTTTTCATATCTCGTTATTTAATCCACCTGAAATTTTAGTGAATATGAAATAGGCCCTTAATCATTTTTAAACTCCTAGCAATGTGTTAAACAGTCTTTCTTTTCTTCACTGATTACAAATACTACCTTTATAATACAAGAAGTCTTCAAAAAATTCATGGAAAGGGCCAGCCCATGGCTCACTTGGGAGAGTGTGGTGCTGACAACACCAAGGGTTAAGATCCCCTTACTAGTCATCTTTTGGGGGGAAAAAAAATTCATGGAAAGATTCACATTACCTTGCAATTCCATTTTTCCACAAACTTTTTGAAGTACCCTTGTACATTAAGTTTCCATATACATTTGTCAACTTCTATATTCTATTCCATTGATCTTTTTGTCTATTTCTGTTGATTACCAAGCTGTTTTGATTACACCTTTAAAATACATTTTGGCAACCACCCCTTCCCCCTGACTCTGCTTTTTGTTTTTCCAAATTGATCTTGGCTATTCTTACACACTTACTTTTCCAAATGAACTTTTTCTTTTTTTTAAAAAAGATGACTGGTAAGGGGATCTTAACCCTTGACTTGGTGTTGAAAACCCCATGCTCACCAAAGTGAGCTAACCGGCCATCCCTATATAGGGATCCAAACCCATGGCCTTGGTGTCATTAGCACTACACTCTCCCAAGTGAGCCACAGGCCGGCCCCACTTTTCCAAATGAACTTTAAAACCAGTTTTCACGTTCCATGATAAATCCTTTGAGATTTTAATTGAGATTGCACTAAATTACAGATTAGGTACAAATCTACATCTTTAGAACACCATATCTTCCATATATGAAAATGTAATCTCTCTCTCTTTATTTAGGTCTTTTATAATCCCTAATAACACTTCATAGCTTATGTGAACAATTCATTTTAGGCTCATTACTAAGCAATCCTGAAGTCTCTTAGTTCCGATAACTTGTCACTTGATTCTCTTGCAATCATATTGCCTGCAAATGAATGTTTTGTCTCCTCTTCAATATCTGTGGTTCTTATTGCTTTTCTTTTCTTATTGTGTTGGCTACAATAAGTCCTGTAGAACAATTCTGAACAGTACCAGCAACAGTGGTCATCCTTGTTTTAGTCATATCTAATAGATTGATTTAAACACATCTCCATTAAGTGGGTTTTCTGTGGGTAACCTTCATCAAGTTAAGGGCATGCCTTTACACTGCTAATTTTTACTCATGTATGAGGATGAATATCATCAAATGCAGCATAATTTTCTTCTTTAATCTATAGACTTTATAAATTATATTGGTAAGTTTTCTAATTTTGAACCAACCTTCCATTCCTGGTAAAAGTCTTAAGTCATAATATATTTTTATTTTTGATTTTTATATCTGTGGTTATAAGTGAAAATAACCCTTATGTAACTTTTATAATAAGAAAAATACACATGCACTAAAAAAGGTATATTATATATATATGTACACACACATATATACATTTGTATTATTTGTTGAAAAGAAAATATACAGTTAAAGATATGCTTACTTTTACATGAAAAAGAAAAGCCTGTATGTAAATTGAATGTTTGCAAAATGAACAAAAGGAATATGTTTTCATCTGTCCCTTTACTTACTGAGTTCTCTATTTGGGTTAATGCTGTCATCACCAATCCAGCCACTCACTCCAGCCAGAATCACTGAAGCCTCCACTCCTCCCTCCCCATGCCATCCACACCCAGGCATTCACCAAGTCCCAAACAGTCCACCTGTCATTCTACCTCATGCCTCTTCCGGGAGGCTATGGGCGGGGATGGGCAAGGTCAGGATTTTAAAACAGATTGGGCTCCAATCACATTGCACATTACTGCATTACTTTGGGTAAATTATTTTACCTCTCTGAACCCCAACTTCATCATCTATAAATAGACATGGTACTATCAAGTTTGAAGAGTTGTGGTAAAAGTTAAATGAGAAAACATATGTAAAGTACCTATCACACCCACGCTTGCTGTCTAATGCATGAGCAAATGTTGACTCTGAAGAACATCTTCTGTCCTCTCCCTCCCCTCTGTCCATACCCACCCTTTCAGTCTTCACCTGGTCGATGACAACTGTCTTCCAGTCTTTCTGCCATCTGGACACGGCTACCAAATCTCACTTTCTAAAATGCAAAACAAATCATGTAATTTACCTGTTTAAATCTTACCACTGGCTCCCAACTACTGACTAGATAAAATTCTAACTCCTTAGCATGACTTACAAGGCCTACCTCAACCTTCCTTTCTGGCCTTATCTTCCTCCACTCTGTTTCATGTACTTTACTCTCCAGTGCACTGAAACATGGGCTTCTACTGAAACCTCAAGCTCTTTCAGAGAGCTTTGCCTTTCATATGCTAGTCTCTCTTCTAAAAAGTACACCCTTCTCTTCTTCTAAAAATTCCTATTCAGTGTTTTAAGATATAGCTCTCAATTGATACTTCTTCAAAAATACATAAAAATAATCCCACACAATTAACTACCTATCATCATTGCTCCCACAGCAGTTTTTACTGCTGTTCTATTAAAAATCACTTGCTGTGTATCTTTCCCACTCACCGAGGCAAAGACTGTCTTATTTTCTTCTTTATGAACTTCCAAAGAAACCTAGGTCATCTGTGAATTCAGCACTCTGTTTAATTAATGAAACAATGAATATAACAGAATTTCTGTTTTAAAGAAGATTCTATTAAATCTTTCAACAAAGTAAAGTATATTCTGATCATGTCAGACTTTCAAAGTTGATTTTTTTTTAAAAAAACAGGTTTTCTTAAGCTAGACTCTATCACAATGAAACCAATTTGCCCTACTGGAAACTTTAAGAGTTCATGGAGTTATTCTGGAGCCATCTAACCTCTTTAGGAGTTCTTATCAGACACAAGCTGCCTCTTTGAAACTACTCTTCCTCAGATGCTGGTAGTCAGCCATTATCAGACACCAAAAATATTATAGTATTTTGAAAGACTGTATCTTCCAGGCCACAGACTTGTTCTCAAAGAACAATTTTCTTCTAGAACTGCAAACATTCTGTTACCTCCTTCCTCAAATAAATGTGCTGAATTCACAGATGACCTAGGTTTCTTGGGAAGTTTATAAAGAAGAAAATAAGACACAGTTTTTGCCTCAATGAGTGGGAAAGATACATGGCCTTTCTCAAATGAGTTTGGTTCTGTTATAGTTTTCTCCTGAAGTTGGAAAGCACCACTCAGAAAAAAAAAAAAAAAACATTTCAGAAAGGTTATCTGTATTAGCTGAAATACTAAAAAAAGGGTATATTGAATTATGTCCCCCCAAAACTCATTGAAGCTTGAATTGTGTCCCCCAAGTTTTATGTATTAGAAACTTAGCCCCCACAGTGACTGTTAAGAGTATGGGAAATCCTATTATGGTAATTGAAAGGTGGAGCCTTGAAGAGGTGATTGGATTGTAGGACCATGCAGTAGTGAACGGATTAAAAATGGTGGTCAGGGGTGTGGTTCTGAGGGCTTTAAAAAAAGAGGAGAGTCTGTCTTTCTCCCTGCTCTTCCTGCTTCCACCATCTTGCAATGTGAGACCCCTGGGTCACTGTCACCACCAGATGGACTTTTTACTTCCCAGCCTCAGAAACCATAAGCAAAAAATTTTGTTTTCTTTATAAATCACCCAGTTGCAGGTATTTTGTTATAAGCAACACAAATGGACTAATACAAAGGGGAAGTACCCTCTTACATCAGAGCTTCCCTAAAATATACACATTTCAATTGCCTATATGGTGGAGTGGATCACACACTCTCTGATCTAAAAGATGGCACTGATGGTCATAAGAGACTCAATTTCTAGTAGCCAAAGATACTAACAGTTGCTCTAATTAGAAACTATGGAAAGAGCACGAAATAAACAGCATGACCTTAGTCTTATAATCTTTTTAAAGAGCCCAACATGCAAGTCACCAAAATAATTCCTAATTTTAGAAAAATAAATTATGATTTAAGAACCAATATTTCATGATGATTTTTGAATAACAATTTCACTTTAAAAAATCATGTTTTTCTTATATTATTTTACAACACAAAACAAGAAAGAAAGGAAAGAAGAGAACTGCAGAGAGAAATCACTAGATTTTAGCTCAAACAGTAGAGCCTGGGATTAATTTTTTTAAGATTTATTTGTCAATTTCAAAAACTCACTAGTGGAATAAAGAGCTTAATACAGGTATGCAAAAAGGAGGCCCCTGACATTTTCACCAGGATGAAATGGGATTAGCTTTGTACTTCTCATAATCTTCTTCACAGAAGAATGCTATTTCAGTTTCACCAGCTGAAAAAAAAAAAGAACAGAAAATGGTAAAAAGATTTAATGTAAAACTAAATTTTAAACAAGTATAGAAATCCATATTACTTTGATTCAGAATTTTAGAACAGCTTCAGACACCTAAAGTTAAAAAGATGAGTTATTTATTGGGTTGCACAATATACTTTACCAAATCAACAAGGAGTTTAGGTGCAGTTATAAGAATCTAAAAGTCAAATAATTTACAAGTAAAAAGAAAAATGACCCCCAAAAATTAAAATCGAGAGTTAATACAAGAATCTGGTTTTCAGAAAGTCATAGAATTGCTCATTTAGATAGTCCTCTTTACAGTCCTAGAAAATAACGAACCCTGGTTTTTTTTCAAATATGCTATTCAGTTACTGCAGGTGGGGGGAACTCTTTTTCCCCCTGAAATTAGCCTGTAGGTATAATAATTTAATACTTAGAGGATCAGTAGAATATTTTACAGATCACTTTACATTCTCCCTCATGACCCATCAAAATATGTGTCTGAAGAAGTTAATTTTTGCCCTGCTTATGATTAATTCATGAGGCTTCAACAATATGCAAAGTGAAAGACACAAATTGGCTTCTACCTCAATACCTTCAAATGCCTCTAATTATTCACAGGGGATATGGCACAGCTAAAGGACCCGCAAAGGTTCAGAGCAGTCACAATTCTTTCAACCTAGCAGGTCAAGGACTCCGTCTTCTAAAACAATAAGTCAGCAACATTATTAATTCAGACTGGAGACAAATCTGATGGAAAGCCTTCCAATTATTTAACATGCAATTCTTTAAGGTGTTGTGCCAACAAGTTCCACATTCGTTTTTTAAATTAAACCAGAAGTTAATACAGTCTGCTTGGCTTTTACAGAGAGAGCAAAAGGGCCTTCAGAATCTCAACGAGAAAACAGACAAGATTATTTGTAATGAATACTGAGCACTCAATTAACATATACTCTGAAAACAGACAAGTAAAACTCTTCAAGCCAAATAAATAGGATAATAAGAAAGGGTGCTAAGGATTACCACTGGTCTCTTCGTTTACTACTCTTATCTCACCATTAGAATTTATCACAAAAAAAGTGAAACTAAAGAGATTAACAAGACATTTCATTAAAAATATTTTTGCTGTTTTTAAAAATATCAAATTTAATGTCTCTCAATCATAAGCTACGTGTGCTCATTACAGAAAATAAGCAAATGTTGAAAGAAGAAAATCACCCATAGTCTCAGAGCCTCATTCTAGTCCTACTGTGTCTTCAAGATTAAATTTAATTGGAGTGGATGAAAATCAGATTGCAAACTCTCACCACAATGAGCCAGTGACATGGGACAGAAAGAAACTAGGAATCAATGACAAGGGGCTATAAATAGATGGAACCTGGGCAAACAGTAAGTTAATGTACAGTTAAACTACACAAGAGTTTGTAAACAAACTAAATATATGTATACTAATTTACAATATATATAAGAATTTAAATGAAAAAAAATTACAAGAAAATAGCATTTAATAGAATGTGTAAGAGGCTCCACACTTGGAATCAGTAAAATGTTGAAAAGGGGGCTTCAAAAATTTCAATTCAAAGATAAGATATTTGGAGATCTTGCCTTTGTACGAAAAGCTCCTGGGGTTTCCTTTTTGAAGAAAAGCATGCCCAGAGGTAGATCTATATGATTTGCAAGTGATTCTAATCATACTTCTAATGGAAAATGAGCAAAAGGCACCATGTTCTTAATAATCACAGAGCAAGGTCTTATCTGATGTGCTATTTACATACGGAACTTTACACAGTGCTTTGCCCACACAGCACTTGGCTCCAGCCATGCTAACTGTAATTACAGTTTTCACTTACTGCAGTTGACATTTATCTGTACCCCTTATGAGAAACTAATACGTCGTACAGCTCTTCATTACAGAACAGTAGGTTCAGAATAAGCTGATGGAAAGCAAGCACTGACAAAGCAGTTTTGTTTCGCCATGTAGGTTCTCTTGGGTGCAATTAACTTATAGATCAATCCATTATTTATATAAAGTATTTATGCCATGTCTCATAACACAGGCTCAAAACGAGATGATCTAAGGTAAAGATTTTATTTTCAGATGACTGCTTTCTTTTCAGGAAAACTAGATTGACAAATGGATTAAACTCAAATACTTCAGGTTGACAAAAAATTTTTTTATCCTTAACAAATTGGAAAATGCACAAATTAGAAGTCACTCTGAACATTCAAAAGTAAAACATAAAGTAGATTTTAAACTTTAATAATGCGGTCCTCAAACAGAATTAGAACATAATGTTTTAAAAATCTGTAAAACTGTTAAAAATGTTTGAGAGGATGACTTCATGGACTTATACTGCAAATTCATTTGTCAATTTTAGTGAAAACAAATTACAAATGATTTTCAAGACCCCTACTTAATCACTCTTTCCACCATTACCCCTCAAATTCCAGCTTCCCAAATTCTATTTAAAATGGCTCCTTTAAAAATGACTGGGGAAGAGCCCTCAGGAAGTCTACATGTGCTGGTCCCCTAGGGCACCTGATTTTAAATTAAATGTGCTGCAGGCAGAAGTGCAGTCAGGTGCAGAGTGCCCTGGCATGGGACTCGGAAATGAATGTGCAATCTAAAATCCAATAAATACATTGCCACTTCATCCCTTCGTCTCACTATCAAATGAAATCAAGTAAGAACCCTCCAAATACATTTGTAGGATCATTTTAATACTGACATTCAAGTTGAATGAAATGAACACAAGTCAGGACATTCAAACTTTGGATATAAAATTAATAATTTTATAATGCTTCCAAGCACATCAGACACACACACGAACATTTAACAGGAAAATAATAATGACTTTAAGTAAAAGAATATAAGAAAACTCAATTTTAAGTGTAAAATCCCAAGAAAAATTAAATGCAATGTATTTAAACTGTTGAACTAACTTATCTCAATAGACTCCTCTATCGACAAGGATTTACTGAGTATTTTCTAAGTCCCTTGCCTCGTGCTCATCAGCACCAAAGCAGAATAAGGCACAGCCCCAGTTGTCAGGAGGAAAAGAGATTGAGACGTGTGCACTGTCTTTGTGGTACAGACAGTCCCCGACCAGGGCAGGCTGCATGCAACAATAACTGTAGATTGTTCACAAAAAAAATACACAAAAGGGGAGGTGTGGCTTGTGCAGTGATCTGATACCAAAGGATAAAGTTTCACCCTCTCACCTGTTCCAGGAGTATATCCTATCCTTCCAAGTTTCACAAAATCCTAATCTACAAATCATTACATCTTTCAAAGCTGTGCTCACAGCTGAGTTCTATTTCTAAGTTTTTGCTAACGGAGGCCAGCGATCAATTAAGAGGTCGCATCTCCTGTGCTTTTTATGTCATACTTGCTTCCAGTGTCTGCTTTGGATCAGCTGGCAGAGAAGATTTCAATCTACAGTTTGAAGAAAACAAACGGGTAAAAAATTTGACCTTTTAGAAACTAGGCACATGCCCATAATTTCCACAATGGTGAGGGGAGGGTAAAAAGGGAAGAACAATCTATGGAGGTTCATTCTGACTCCTCGTTCTGGAAGCCCCCAATTCCTCAGGCCACCTTCTACATGACTGGGTACCAGACGGCATCACTGTTTAGATGTAACTGTGAAGAACAGCCACTGTAATGCTCTGTCAAAGGAAGAAAACACGTATGCCCTAAGATATTTCTACACAAAAAAAAGAATGGGAAAGGGACTGAAACCTTAAGGAAACACAAATCAAACATGGTCCTGATAAAGAAGTGGGAGCCAAAGATTCCTGCAATACTAGCCATGCATATGAGATAACCAAAAGGTGCAGGGCATGAAGACTGGTTCAGGCTGTGGGCAGACAGAAGTGACATGCAAAATGAAAACAAACCACAAGGGAGTTCTGGAATTATTACAGGACCTGGCTTGACGAGAACTCTTTCCTCAGATAGGCACTAACAGTTTGGACCACTGAATCTTGTTTTAAAATAATTCCAAAAAAACACAACTGGCTTTAGAAGAGTTACCCTGCCACAATTTCTCTCTTAAACCAGAGGAGATTCAAAAGGTAATAGTAATAAAATGTAGCAAAATTAAAAAGATAAATATCACTTTTAAAAAATCACTTACATGCAAATTTATTACTTAGGAGAATTAGTCCATAAAACTACAATTGTTTATAACAAGGTAAAAAATCTTTAAATTATAAATAACAGTTCTAGGCAAAACCCTCTTCTTCATTCCACAAAGCAAATGTTTATTTATGTATTTTAGCATTAAGTCCACAAGCAAAAAGTTCCACTGACATCGGGTGTAGAATATACAATGGGGATCTGCAGTGCAGATAAAAGGCCAGAGTATGAACTGGAGAATTTCTCCATGAGAAAAGAAATCTTCAAATAAGGTTTTTTCCCTAATTCCCCCCCCCCCGCCCCACCCCAGCCTTTCTTTTCCTTTCATGACTCCTGCAGAAAAGTCATTATGAAAAATTTGTTACACTGGCATTATTCCCATGGTAACTGGCTGTGAGAGCAGAGTGACAGCTCTACAGAAAGATCAAGTGGTAAAAAGGGAGAGTGATGACTTCCAATTCTTCTCTTAAATCTCTTAAAAACCTAACCAGATACAGCACCAAAGAAGGAAAAATTCCCTAGAAAAATCACACACTTCAGGTATCAACTTTACAAGTCGATTTCTACTTAGAATTTTTTGGTGCTCACTGGGGACCCTCATTTCCTTCCCCGGGTATAACCTTGGCTTGTTCCCTACAGTACAGTGACACTGCTCTAGGAAACAAAGAAGAAATTGCTCCCTGCAGAGACCAAAGTCGCCCCTGACCAGGGCTGCTGGCTTTCCAGGATCAGAGGGCAGTTTGGAGTCCTCATATCACCCTGAAATGAGTGGAGAACCCGTGAAAAGGATCTGATTCTAAGCCAAGACTTATGGTCTTAAAATAAGAAAAACAAAAAAAGAAATTTAATCCTCATCTATATAGGAGGTTCATTACATAAGTCAGTCTGAACTTAATGACAATGAGACCAACAACTCAATGTTTTAGTAAAGTGAAAACATTTGCCAGTCACCTTCTCCAGAATGGTTTCCAAAAATACAGGTACTCTTTGAGGGTCTTTTACATGGATTGTTCCGGATACATTCATTCTTGTACTCAACCTTTCTGACAACCTTCTGAAATAGATTTCATTCTCATTTTTACAGAAAACAAACTACAATTTCAGAGAGGCTAAATGGCTTACAGAAGGTCACAAAGCAATTAAAATGTATAGCCCTCATTCAAACCAATTTCTCCCAACTTCAGGGGTTTATTCTATGTTAAAACGCTGGTTCCCTAATTTTGAAGAATACATGTAAACTATACAAAATTTTTAAATCACAAAAAGAACAATGGGATAATACAGAGAAGAAAGGAAAAAAATCTGTTACTGGCAGTATGAACACCCCAAGAAACCATTTCTGTAATTTTGGTATATGATCTTTTCTCCATATATACATACGATCATGTAAATAGTGACATATTTTTAAGTAATAATGCTATCACACAATATATTTTATTTCCACTCAATAAATAAAGCTCTACATCAGCAATTCACAAACAGAGAAGGTGAGAGATAACCCCACCACCCCTCGGCATATGACAGCATATGACGGCATATCACAACTTCATAGCTTGAGGAAGCATACTCCTGGTGGTTCAGTAATAGATATGAGACAAAGTTAAGCTCGAACAAGTCTTACTGATCAAACTGACCTACAGAAATTTAGAGGTAATATACATTCCCAACAGTAGTACAAGAGAGTATCCATTTCCCCACACCATGAACTCCTTTGGATATTACTACTATTTTTCATGTTTACTAATCTTATAGTAATTGCTGCTTGCCCTAGGTCACCCAGACAGTAAAAGGCAGAATCAGGGTTTGAACCCAAGCACTCTGCTCTGGAATCAAATTCTTAACCACTGGATTATACTACATAAAATAGTAGCTATTTTAAATGCTCTCATTACTAATAAGTTGGAACTATTTTTCATATGTTAGCTATTTCTCCTATCAGTAGAATTTCTTGTTTACCTTTTTCGCACTAATTACACAGCTCTTCACAAAGTCAAGCTAATAACTTTTTATCTGTTATATATGCTGCAAATACTTTTTCAGTTTATTGCTTCTCCTTCAACTCTGCTTACAGTTTTTAGTTTTTATGTGGTCAAATCACTTTTCTCCCTTCAAGTCTTCTGCCTTTGAGAGGTCATGCTTAGAAAGCTCTTCTCCTCCCCAAAATTGTAAAATTATTGAGCTATATATATTTTTTTTTCTATTTTTTTCCCTTACATTACAACATTTAATCCATCTAGAATTTATTTTGAAATGAAGACCAAAATAAGAATTTGAATTTTATTTTCCTACATGGGTTGGCAATAAGCCCACTACAATCTTCTGGCTAATTCATTCTTTTCCCCACTTATCTGAGATGCCAACTTTATTATTTTGTAAAATCTTACTTTTTCTTTTTTTTTTTTTGTTTGCTTTTGGATTTCTAGTCTTTCCCACAGAGCTATCCATCAATTCCCATATCAAAACCAGTCTGTTATATACATTATAGCTTTATGCTTTAACAAGCAGGGCTACCTTCTAAGTGCCATGTGCTTCAATAGCACAGGTGCCACCTGCTACGATAATATAATAGCATTTGAAGAAACAAATGCCAAATCAAAATCATTTTTTAAATAATAATCAATCTTATGTATTCATAATATGGAAAGACATTAATTCTAGCAAACAGTAGACTTAGAGAAAATGAGTCTAAGATTTCACAACATAGTATTTAAAATCCTTTTTAAATCAGATCCTTTATGTCAGGATCTCACATTAACCACAAGTCATTTAAAAGTGAATTCCTGACATATGTGATTAAAGTAACTCAATAGAACACCTGTCAAAAAAATGTAAGGCTTCCCAATGTGGACCTCATTTAGAGTGTTCCTCATCCAGTGCATATAAACAATTACTAAGGGAGTATGACTGTGGTGCTCCATCGCAGTCACTAGCCATAGTGCCTTCAACTACTCAGACCTCTCTGATCACTCCCTCTACTGCCAGACCATCTTTAGGTGTACATATAAGTAGAATAACAGTGACATCTAATGGTCACAAAACATGTCACATAACATTTCTTTAAAATAGAACTACATGCACGTTCCAGGTTGAAAGGCTAAATTGGGTAATTTTTCAAATGTAGACACTAGGCTCCTATTTTAAATTCCATGCCTTGGTCGGCCCTGAGTGATTTGGATGACAATCAGAAACCATGCTGCATGTTATACAAACAACATCTCATTTCATTATTCCAAATTAGTTCTACTATGTCCACTTCTCTCAAACCATCGGCTCAAATGATGCTGATAAAAGTAAGTAGACATGGTATTAATAACCTGCCAGTCACTTAGAATGACCCTCAGCAGAATTCTGAGCATATAATCTGAAAAGAACTATTTGCATTCTGCACATTTGGAGAGCAGATAAATGCCCTGGGTCAAATGATCAGAATGCACATCATTCTTGCCCTCCTCCTCTGAATAGTGATCAGGTGCACCAAAGGTAGCATTTACTTTGCAGTGAGTTATCCAAACAGAATCAGCCAGGCCTCACCATACAGTCTGGGAAGGTGAGTGTCCCTGCCAGCAACACAAGGCCCCCTTTCTCACCAATTCCAGCTGCTTTCAGAGTGCTGTCTTCTTTTAGCAGGAGTTTGTCGTCATCTTCCAAACTCAACACAAGTTCATTTGTCTAAAAAGAAAGAAAATCTGCATTTGATCAGTACTTCAGCACTTATATGGGTTTCATATTTGGTAAGACTTCTCAAAGACATAGTTGTTACTTTGAGTCAGAAGGACACCTAAGTCACTTTCCACTCCCACTATTGTAGGGCAGCAAGTGAGCAGATGCAGTGAGTACCTACTAAGTGCACAGATACTCTGTAAAGCACTGAAGAGACAGGGCTGAGTTCAAATCCAGGCTCCCCCAGTATCCAGCTGTGTGTTCTCAACCAACTACATAACCTCTCTAAGACTCAGTTTCCTCATCTATGTGAGAGAGGAAGAGAACACATCTTTCTCATTGCCTTGTGGTGAGGATAAAATGAGATGAAGCACATAAACCCTCAGCACAGTGTGGGTTGCACAATAAGTACTCTCAGTGTTAGCCATCACTGTTGTGTCATCGTCATCATCATCCTCTCAAGTCATCCTTGCAATAATCCAGGAGGAATTGGAAAGGCTCAGGTACAAGCCCCAGGGTACATGGCTAGTCAGTGAAGGAGCTAAGGTTCAGGCTCTGTCCAGTTTGACTTCTCAGAGAAGCCAGTTTACCTCAAACAGCCAAAAGTCCATATATCTAAAAACCTTGCCCAAGCTAAGCATCTGGTCCCATGTCACTAACAGTAATACTTCTCTATATGACTTGTGGGAGTAGGTAAGTTTGCCCTCCAATGATATCTGCAATCCAGTTAGACATCAGGAATATAGAAGAAAATTTGGAGTTGATATCTGCTCCTGAATAGCACATAGAGGTGACCACTAGTTAGGCACATAGTACCACTTGTCAACCAGAATGCAGCTGTTCAGTAACATATTCTACTTCTAGAATATGGCTGAGACAGAGAGCCAACAGGAAGGCCTTTCAGCAGCCAAAATAGAAGCCCCCTATGCCTAAAGCTATGTTCCACGGTTCATGGACTTCATTCACTAGAGAGCACAGGAGCTTGAATTCCAGAGGACACAAATTAAAAGAACAAAAACTTCATTTTAAACAATCATTTTAAAACAGGTAATAGTACTCACGATACAAAATTTTCAAAGTACCTATGGATAGAGAGTGAAAAGTAAGTCTCTTCCCAACCCCTATCTACCAGCTACCTAGTTCTCCTCCAGAGAACTTGTACTCATTCCTGTGCACCCTTCTGGAGACTGTGTCTGCACATGTAATGCAGGCAGACATGTGTCTGTCAACTTTTTCAAACAAGTAGTCACATATTATATGCTGTGTTCTAAAAACTTTTTTCTCTTAAAAATATAGTTTAAAATCATTCTACATCAATAAGAGCTGTCTCATAATTTATCAAGGCTGTGGCATATTTCCTTGAAGGGACACACACATGCTCAGTTCCTATTGATGGATATGACATTTAGGTTGTTTCCAATCTCTTGCTACCATAAATAATCCTGCAATGAATACCCTTATACATATATCATATTGCATATGTACAAATTATATCTGTAAGATAAATTCCTAGAAGTAGAATTGTTGGGTCAGAGTTATGTACAACTTTTATTTTGACAGATGTTACCAAATAACTCTCCAGAGAAGCAGTACCAATTTACACTAATGCCACCAATCACTGAGGGTACCAGTTTCCCAATAACCTCGCCAATACAGTGTGTTATCAAAACCTTCTTGATTTTGGCCAATCTGACAAATGTGGGTTAAATGTACTCTTAATTTGTATTTATTTCTTTATTTCTTTTTTTGGCAGCTGTCTAGTATAGGGATTCAAACTCTTGACCTTGCTCTAACCAACAGAGCCAACCGGCCAGCCAAGTTGTTATTTATTTTGACTAAAGTTGTGAATATTTGCTGTTTTTTAATGGATTTGTAGGATAATTTATCTAATTGAGTTGCAGAATATCTTTACATACAAAGGAAATTGTCTTTTCTATAAGTTAGAAAACTTCCTCCCACTTTTCATTTGTTCATCGATTTTTCTTACACTGTTTCTTTTAAAAAAAAATAGACGGTACTAAATAAATTGTTGAATAAATAAGTTAATGAATGAAGTAAAATGTATCAATCTTTTATGGTTTGTCAGTTTTCTATCATACTTAGAAAGACCTTCTTCACTCCAAGATTATTTTTTAAATTCCATGTTTTCTTCAAATATTTTTATAAATTTGATTTTCAATACTTTTAATTGTTGAGAATTTCAAACATACAATATATACAGAATAGTGTAATAAACCCCCTGCCCCATTTCCATCACCAAACTTGAACAAATAAATTATCAATTCATGTTCAATCTGTTTCATCTCTATCCTCACTTATGAGTTTAATTTTTTAATTTAAGTCATTAATCCAACGGGTATTTATTCTGGCATTAAAAAAAAAGAGATATAGATTCAACTTAACTGTTTTCTAGATATCTATCCAGTTGTCCCAATACCATTTATTGACTCCTCCATCTTTTCTCCATAGGTCTGAAATACCATATTTACTATATACTAAATTCCCATATATATTGGGGTCAATTTTTGGATTTAATTCTGTGCCATTAAACTACCAGTTCATGTGACAGTACCACAATGTTTTAATTACCATAGTTTTATAATATGTCTTAATATATGTTAGGGCTAGTTACCCTCATTTCTCTTTTTTT
>NW_007729705.1:47130-48018 GCF_000696425.1 Galeopterus variegatus
ATATTGAACCCTCTCCTTATAAAAGTTGAAGTGGAAACTGGCAGAATTATCTCTGGGGTATATATTCTGTACTTAACTAGAATTGTTATGGTTTAGATGAAAGTTTATAAAGCCAGATTCCGGAAACATTCTAAGTGACTTAATTTGTTTTGGGAATCCCCCCTTAAACAAATACATTGTTCAACTGGGAAAAAAAAACCCTAATTTTACAACTAGAACATGCCAGGGTAGAACATGTGCTTTAAATATAAGTAAGGGTTTTTCTAAGGTTTTTTTAAAATTTCAACTACAGGAGAATTTCCTGATTTTTTAAATGTAATAATACTAATTATTTGAACATGATGAACTAGGTCATAACTAGGATAATGGAATAATGTACTAATTATTCCTTTTAGGAAACATGAGCATAAGAACAAGCCTATCAATGTAAAACATGCAACAAGGAATGGAGGACACTACATACTTCTCTTTACAGCCTTTTCCAAGAACATATCGTTTCATTCTACCTTTATTTTATATTTATATTTTTATAATATATTTATATATTTTTCCCCCTGTAAAATAGGACCACACTTCCTGTTCTCCACATTTTAGGAACCAGGTTGAAAACACTCCAGGCCTGGAGAATAGAAATGGATGAAGTCCGTGGCCAGACACAGTGGCAGAACATTCTAGCCCATAAAAAGAGCAGATTACACACCTCAGCCCGAGACACATATAAACATGACATTCTGAGGCATGTGACAATGGATACTGTCAAATTTGCATATACAATCCTTAGCATAAAAAAATAAAGTTACTAGAAGGAACCAGCCCTGCCAACACTTTGACTTTAGCCCAGTGAAACAGATTTCAGATTTCTGGCCTTCAAAACAGTAAGAGAATAAA
>NW_007729705.1:49107-51221 GCF_000696425.1 Galeopterus variegatus
TTGCAGACATGAAGGATAAGATACAGTCCTTTAACCCCGAGTAGTTCATATAATAGAGTAAGATCACTGCTTTAATGAGGAGTCTGTGCAATGCCATTGATATTAACAAAAAAAGATAACTTTACTCTGTAGGAGTAGCAAATCATTGATTGTGGCTTCATAACAACATTACTCTAAAAAGTAAGAAAACAGAAATGCAAACACAGGATAAACACATAAATAAACAGCTCCCTCTGGAGAAAGTGAGACAACCTTAGGACTGCAGGCCATGCCCTCTGGGGAACTAGGTTTGTTCCCAAGAATCACAGTCCTCACCTCGGCCTTCTCTTACACACAGCAAGAGTCAAATGAGAATAAGTAAATCATCTGGATCTGCTTCTAGCCCTCTTCTTCTGGTGCAGAATTAAGAAAATCAAAGAGACTGAGTTGCCAGATAAGTGGTTTCCCTTATATGTAACCTGAATTTAACAAGTTTTATGCTTATTTTATGTTAAATATGGGCTTGAGAACTAATATATGTTATGCTTTTTTTTTCCCAATTAATACTTTTTAAAAGGATCTACTACTACAGGGATATGACAACTTCTTTTTTTCATTAATGGAAAAGTGAGGCTGTAGAAAGCGTATCTACAAAATAAAAAAGATTTATTATAATGGAAAATATTTTAGACATTCACGTATTCATTTACTTATTCACCAATTCAGCCAACATTAATTACTTGCCGTGCACCAGATACTATACATATGGAACGTACCTTTGATTTATGTGCTTGATGAATAATCTTTAGTTTATCTGAAAGAAAAAAGCAAGTTGCCGTTTTGTACAGATTATTCTAAAATCTCTTTTCAAATTATTAAAGTAAGAATAGAGGGTGATGGCTATGAAATTGAGAAATTTGTACCGGCCAGCTGCCAAAAACAAACAAAAAAATGAAATTTAGACATTTAAGTCCTTGCCTTAGGACCAGATTCACTTAAAAACCTGGTACACAGTAAAAAGAAAATTACTTTTGCAAATCACTAAAATTAAAGATGAAAGTACAAAGATATTTTAAAGCATTGGTCTTTGACACACACATAGAAGTCAGTACAGCCCATTTTCTCTTCCAATAGAATACAGGTGAATCACATTACTCTATCCTGCTTTTTGGAGTTACTAAAGGCCAGGACTAGTAAATAATATTTTTTAGAATAGTCTTAAATCAAGACAGACATTAACAAAAACGGTTTTTAAAAATCTACTAATCTCTCAATAGATATGGTGACAGGAGGTCAAATGCTCATACTAAAAAGGTGTTACTGGTCCCAGAATTCAAACACTATCAAGGATCACTGGTAATCTGAGCAAGCCTGTTAATACCCAAAGAATACAATATCTGCCTCGTGGTTTTCAAATATTGCACAGGCTCACACCATCTAATTCACTTTATTCAAACCCACCTTCATTCTTTAATCTGTTTATCTTGAAGTCAGGCTACACTGTGCTTTTCCAATAAGTAATTTCTCCACACTTAGGTAAAACCCTAACACTGCAATAATTAGCCCTTAATTATATAACAGACATAGCCATTCATTAACAGGTTGAAATTCAGGAAGTTTGCAATTCTTCAATCAGTTTTATTTAACCATTTAAGTAATGCATTATGATTACAATGTATTATTATATCTGAATAAACTCTCAACCTTAAACTAAAACTCATTTTCTATCAATCATGCTGTAACAAGGAATTCCAAAATGATATGAAATGAAAGCATCTATTTAAAAAAGACTTTGATTTAACTATGTTCTCAAAATACAGAAGAATAGGGTGCCTATCTAGGTACCCTCTGAATTACCCATTATTTTAAGTATTCAACTTTCAATTATCTATTGGAATTTTTAATAGAAGGTCAGCATAAATCCTTGGACTGTAACTCCATATTCCTAATAAATAAAAATAAATCTAATCCAAGTAAAATATGCACATTAGGAATATAAATATGCCACAATTGCTAAAAAATAAGCTTACAATGTACATAAGAAAATAAGCAAATGTGACTTCTGGATTATCTATTATTCTTTTTTTTTTTTTCCTTTTTGTCTTTTTTCGTGACCGGTAACGGGATCGCAACCC
>NW_007729705.1:51844-53904 GCF_000696425.1 Galeopterus variegatus
CTCTAATAGGTTCAGGAAGCCCACAATAAAAAGGCTACATTTTTTAGCAGAAAAAGAAATGCTCTGAACAGAAATTTTCACCAGATTTCTCTCTTTCACAGAAATTGGTGAGACCTGAGAAGGTAGGAAAGGAGAAATGACAAGCTAGCAAAAGATGCGTTAATGTCCCTTTCTCTGTTGAATAATCTACTTCATTTGTTTTTACTTCTTTAAAATAATCCTCATTATTACCAAAACAACATCTATGAGTATTGTCCCCTTAATGCAAATTCCTTGAGGAAAGCAACCTCTTAAAAATAAATAAATTATATATATATATATTTGTGTTTGTGTGTGAAATATTTAACGTGTTGGCACATGCATTATTTAATCTAATCTCACACAGCCTTATGAAAGACAGGGTTTAGCAGTCCCACACTGTACCACCACCACCATTTATGTGTGCCCCAATGCACAATGTCTAGGCAATAAAGATTTAAAAAATAAGTAGGATGAGTGGTAAATCAACAATAGATATAGATGCCAACCAAATGGGAGGAGGGGCTCTAAGAAATCTCAGACTCTCCTGGCAGAGAAAGCCAGCCCTTTGCCCAAGGACAGAGAGACAGTAAAGAGCAAAACTGAAACCTGACTCTGCACTCTTCCCACTCCCCAACATCCAATGCAATGTTCTATTCCCGCAGACCATGATGTAGAACTACTGGATGACAATGACAGGTGAAAAAGTAACACTTCAGTCTTTCTTGTTCAACACAAAGCAGCAGATGGTTAAAGAGCCAAACTCAGACAAAGCCATTTGAAGTCTATCAAAACTCTAGTCATTCTATAATTTCTTCACAAACTAATGTATTCACTTTTTCTGCCAATTCATCTGAATAGTATAGAAATACTAGGACAAAAGGGTGCTAATAAGATGGAATAGTCTAAAAGGTACATTATCTACTACAATGTGCTTAGCAACCCGGATATTCTGATGCTTTCATTATTTAAAATTTATCTTTCAAATAACTTACATGGAACATGTTTGCATATAGACATATACACATGCACACAGGCACATCCCATGCAAAAAGGGAAATCATATGTAACTATTCTAATTTGAAATGGCATCTGTATGTTGATTCAAGTTTAAGGTTATATTTCAAGGCATTATACTTTGAAAGCCATGAAAGCCACAATCGAGAAGTTTCATATTTACCTTAATCATGCTGTTTATTCCTTTCTCTTATTCAATATTGAGTATGTAAATTCTTTAAGTCCAATAAATCAAAGTACTTTCCACTCAGTGCCTTCAACTTCTGCTTGACTACCCTTTATGACCTTACAATTAGTCTCTGGATATTAAAATGCATACGCACGATGAAGACTGTGATTTCAAAGGATTTTAGGTCGTAAGTTGCTCTATCAAATGGGAACAGAATGAAAAGCCACTCCGAAAAGTGATCTAAGGTAATAAAAAATTTATACTTTAAAATGTCTGCACCAACTAATAGAAATATTTATTAGGTGCATCATAACTTTCAAGTGAAGTCTCAGATTCAGTTTGGTGAGTGTCAGTCACTACACTGAAGGTTAATAACTGTACCATCTTTATACTGAATAATGACATCGAGCTTCTTGCCTTATTGCTACATTTTAAAATCACCAATGGCAACATACAAAACTACTACATAATACGCTCAAGTTATTGGCACTTAAAATGTTGAATCTCTTCTTTTAATTCTTAGTCTTCAATAATTTTTCCTTTGCTGATTACGTCTTAGATACCGTTTTGCCAAATATGCTATTCCTCACAAATATGCCACTTCTCTGCACTATTATAATTGACTTTAACAATATACTAGGAATCCTATTTTTATTTACAGATAGTAAATTCATTTTTGAAAGCCAAATTTAAATTCACATCAACAAAAACTAATGAAAAATTATATAATACACATTTTGAAAAAGAAAAATTGGTTACCATATGTATAATTTCTGAATGGTGGTGGCAGGCTCATCCTTAAAGGGATATCTATAAGAGAAAGATTGTTTTATTACAAAATATTCAAATAGACATT
>NW_007729705.1:55151-66178 GCF_000696425.1 Galeopterus variegatus
AAAAAGGGGATAAAATAAGAATATATGTTTGAATTTGCATATACTTGTGTGGGGAAGGTATGGTTCACGGGTCAGAAAGGGAACAGAAGTGGAAAAGGAGACTTTTCACTGTATTCCTTTTTATGTTTTTGATCTTAAAACCACATGAATGGGCCAGCCAGTATAGACTTGAGAAAAGAGACCGTGACCAAGACAAATACAAGCACCTTTTCTCTTCCTTCTCCTAGATTTCAACTTAAGTGTCACCTCCACAAAGCGGCCTCCCCTGACAACCCTACCTAAAGGAGAGGTCTCCTCTGACAGTTTCCTTCACAACATTTTCTACAATTACTGTTTTGTTTCTTTACTTATATTTGTCTGTATTCCCTATTAACTCATAAATTCCTTGAGATTAAGACATGATGGGCTATCTTCTTAAAACCTAGGACAGTGTCCAGCACATAACAGGTTAACAAATACTGGTTCTGTGAGGGCAGGGACCACAGCCAATTTTCTTCATTGTGATGTCAATAGCTAAAATAGTGTCTGGTACGTGGCATGTGCTCAAAAATATTCATGAATGAGTAAATATAATTTAATCCCTGCAATTGGCAGTTGAGAACACTGAGGCTCCGGAAGGAAGCTGGTCAGCCCAAGGTGTCACGAGCTGGGACAAGAGCTCTGACTGCCATTCTGCTGTACTGAGGAGGCTGAGAACTAAAGCAGTTATCTTCTGCGGTGGCAGAAAGACAGACCAGATAGATAACTCATTCTGGTAAGATAAGCATGTTAGTGGAAATACACATAAAAACACTTGAGAAGGAAGAGAAAAAGAATAAACACCCTACTTATGCAAAAGGCCATTTTGCACTACTACAAATAAAGCTACAAATATTCATATGTGGACATTTACTGTCATTTCTTGCAGACATATTCTTTCATTCCACCAAGAAAAGGAATGGCTGGATCGTATGGATGGCAGATATACATATAACCTTTAAGAAATTGCCAAATCATCTTACAAAGTGGTTGTGACTTTTCACATTCCCATTATTAGTGTATGAAAGTTCCAGTTCCTCTACATCCTAGCCAAAACCTGCTATGGTCAGTCTAATTTTAGCCATTCTAGTGGGTATGTTTTGCAATCTCATTGTGGTTTTAATTTGCATTTCACTAAACACTAACCATGAGTGTTACTTAATGTGCTTATTTGCCATCCATATATCTTCTTTGGTGAAGTGTTTGTTCAAATCTTTTGCCCACTTTTTAATTGGGTTATAGGTCTTATTACTGAGTTATAAGAGGCTTTTTTTTCCCAATTATTATTATTATTCTAGATACAAGTTCCTTGTTTGATATACGTTTTACAAATATCTTCTCCACATCTTTGGTTTGTCTTTTCATTTTCTTAACAGTGCATTTTGAAAGGTGAGTTTTTAATTTTGCTGAACCCCAACTGACTTTTTTATTTGTTGTTTGTACTTATTGTGCTGTATTTAAGAAATTCTTACCACGGGGCCGGCCCGGTGGCGCACTGGATAGTGCGCCGCTTGGGAAGCGCGGCGGCGCTCCCGTCCGAGGGTTCGGATCCCACATACAGACCGGCTCCCGCTCACTGGCTGAGCGAGGCGCGGGAGCAACACCGAGGCTTGCGATCCCGTTGCCGGTCCCCGGTCCGGTACGGGGGCAACACTGAGGGTTGCGATCCGTTGCCGGACACGGAAAAAAGACAAAAGACAAAAAAATATTAAAAAAAAAAAAGAAAGAAAGAAATTCTTACCAAAATCAAAGTCTCTAAGATTTTTTCCTGCATTTTCTTCTAGATGTTTTATAATTCGAGCTTTTACATTTAGGTCTTAGCCAATTTTGAGTTATTTTTGTATACAGTAGGAGGTAAGAGTTGAAGTTCATTTATTTGCATGGCTATCAAATTGCCTTAGTATCTTTTTTGGAAAGATTACCCCTTCCTCAAAAATGCCTTGGGCAAAAATCAATTGAACACATGTGTCTATTTTTGTACTCTGTTAATACATGTCTATCTATATACCAGTATCACACATGCTGTACTGATTACTGTAGCTTTATAGGATTAAGTCACGAAATCAGGTAGCATGATTCCCTCAACTTTCTTCTTTTTGTGAGTTGTTTTGACTATTTGTCTTTTGCCTTAAACTTTTAAATTTTAGAATAAGCTTGATATTATCTGAAAGGCCAAAAAAACCTGTTGATATTCTGATTGAGACCAGAATCTGTTCAACATTTTGAGGAGACATGGCATCATAACAGTATTGAGTTTTCTGATCCATGAACACAGTATATCTTTCCATTTATTTAGGTCTTTTTAAATTTCTCGCAGTGATGTTTACAGTTTTCAGTGTAAAAGCCTTACATCTCTATCAAATGTATCCTAAATATTTCATGTTTTTTGATGCTGCCATAAATTTTTTTTCAGTTTGCAACTATCATATATTGCTAGTAACTGGAAATACAATTGATTTGTATATAATGATCTTGTATCCGACAAACTTGCTAAGTTCAGCTTATTAGTTCTGGTAGCGTTTTTTATAGATTTTATAGGATTTTCTAGATAGACAATCATGTTGCATGTGAATAATGACAGTGTTACTTCTTCCTTTCTAATAGGGATGCCTTTTATTTCTTTTTCTTGATTTAACGAACTAGCTAGAACTCCAGGGCAATGTTGAATAGATGTGATAAAGAGCAGACACCCCTGCCTGGTTCCTAATCTTAGAAGAAAAGTACTCAGTCTTTCACCGTTACGTAGGATGTTAGGTGTCAGTTTTTCATAAATACCCTTAATCAGGCAGAGGAAGTTCCTTTCTAACCTAGTGTGCCAAGAGTGTTTAGCAGGAATGGATTTTGTATTTTGTCTTCATCTATTAAAATAATCATATGGTTTTCTTTTCTTAATCAATACATTGATATGATGAATTACACTGTTTTTTTAATGGAGCCAGCCTTGCAAACCCCACAGGGTCGTGATGCATTATCCTTTTAAATACTGTTGTATTTGATCTGCTAAAATTTGGTTAAGAATTTTTACATGCCTAGGGCTGGCCGGTTGGCTCAGTTGGTTAGAGTGTGGTGTTGGTAACACCAACGTCAAGGAAGGGTTCAGATACCTATACTGGCCAGACGCCACCCTCCCCAACCAAAAACAAAGAATTTTTACATCCCAATTCATGATGGATACTGACTGGCTAGTAGCTTTATTTTCTTCTAATGACTTTTTTTGATTTTGGTATCTGAGTAAAAATGGCCTCAGAGAATGAGCTGAGAAACATTCCCTCCTCTTTAATTTTCTGGAAAAATTTCCATAGAATTGGGATTATTTCTCCTCTATTATACAGCAGATTTATTAGTGAAGCCATCTCGGCCTGGAGTTTTCTTTGTGAAAATGTGTTTTAACTACAATTCATTTTAAAATACAGAATTGTTCAGGTTATTTATTTCTTTTTTACTGAGTTTCGGCAGTTTGGGTCTTTCAAGGAATTTGTCCACATATCTAGGATAACGTATTGACTGGCATGAAATTGTTAAAAATATTCCCTTATTATTCTTTTAATATCTGTAGAGAATCTGTAGTGATGTAACAACTCTCACTCTTGATACTAGTAACTTGTATATTTTCTCTCTCTCTTTTTTTTCTCCTTATCGGTCCAGCTAGGGCTTTCTCAATTTTATTGATCTCAAAGAACCAACTTAGGCTGTTATTGATTTTCTCTATGGTTTACTCTATTTCCTGCTGTGATCTTTATTATACCTTTTATTCTGCTTATTTTGGATTTAATTTGCTTTTCTGTTTCTATGTAAAGGCTGATATTATTGATTGATTCTATGTAAAGGCTCAAATTTCTTTTCTTTTTTAATTTAAGCTCTCTTTTTTTTTTTTTTTTTTTTTTTGCAGCTGGCTGGTATGGGGATCCAAACCCTTGACCTTGGGGTTCTCACTCTAACCAACTGAACTAACTGGCCAGCCTCTAATTTAGGCATATTAGTACTATAAACTTTCTTCTAAGTACATGCATTACAAATTACATATTACATGCATTTCAAAATACACACTATTGAAACATTGTATATTCATTTTCATTCAGTTCAAAATACTTTCCCTTTTGATCTATGCTTTGACCCAAATATTTGGGAATTTTCCAGGTATCTTTCTGTTATTAATCGCTGATCTAATTCCACTGCAGCCAGAAAACAGACATTATATGATTCAAATCATTTTAAATCTATTGAAACTTGTTTGATAGCTCTGAATACGTTTTCTTGATAAATGTTCCATGTGCACTAGAAATGAATGTGTATATTCTGCTGTTGTTGGATGCAGGCTTCTATAAATGTCAATTTGGTTGATTTGGTTGGTAGTGTTGTTCAGGTTCTCTGTATCCTTACTGATTTTCTGTCTACTTGCTCTATCCATCCATTTCTCCTTGCAGTTCTATGACAGTTTTGACTTCATGTTGTTCTTTTTTTACTGAAAAATAATTGATTATATATATCTGTGGGGTACAGAGTTGACTATTAGTATTTGCATACAATATGTGATGATCAAGTTAGGATAGTTGTCATATTCGTTATTACAAAACGTACTCATTCTTTGTGTTCATTAACCAATTTCTCCCCAACCCCCCTTCCGTCCCCTTTTCCCCCTCTAACAATTCTTTGGGTCCATTAACCAATTTCTCCTTAATCTCCCTCCCACACAGAACTGCTTGTTTACTCCTTCTGAAAGTTCAATGTATTATTGTTTGTTGTCTCTTTTTTTCTTTCTTTCTTTATTTTTTAGCTCACTTACGAGTAAGGACATGCGGTATTTCTCTTTCTGTACCTGGCTAATTTCACTTTACATAATTTTCCCCAATTTCATCCATGTTGCTGCTAATGGCACAACTTCATTCTTTTTTATGGCTGAGTAGTATTCCATTGTGTACATATACCACATATTCCTTATCCAGTCATCCATCAATAGACATATAGGTTGGTCCCATATCTAGGATATTGTAAATAGAGCTGCAATAACCATGGGAGTACAGGTATCCCTTCGACATGATGATTTCCATTCCTTTGAGTATGTACCCACTAGTGGGATTGCTGGATCGTATGGTAGTATCTCTAGTTGTTTGAGAAACTTCCATACTGCTTTCCATAAAGGCTTCACTAATTTACAGTCCCACCCACAGTGCAGAAGGATTCCCCTTTCTCTGCATCCTTGCCAGCATTTGTCACTCTCTGTCTTTTTGGTAATAGCCAGTCTACCTGGGGGGAGATGATATCTCAATGTGGTTTTGATTTTCATTTCCTGATGATTAGTGATGTTGAGCATTTTTCATATACCTATTGGCCATGTGTATGTCTTCCTCTGAGAAATGTCTATTCAGTTCCTTTCTCCATTTTTCAATAAGATTATTTGTTTTTACTGTTGAGTTCCTTGTATATTCTGGGTATTAACCCCTAGTCAGATGCATAGTTTGCAAATATTTTCTCTCATTCTATAGGTTTTTTCACTCATTGATTGTTTCCTTCACTGTGCAGAAGCTATTTAGTTTTATATAATCTCATTTGTTTATTTTTCCTTTTGTTGCCTGTGCTTTTGGTGTCTTATTCATAAGTCTTTGCCCAGTACTACATCCTGAAGTGTTCTCCCTAGGTTTTCTTCTACGAGTTTTACAGTTTCAGGTCTTATATTTAAGTTTTAAATCCATTTTGAGTTGATTTTGGTATATGGTAAGAGGTATGGGTCTAATTTCATTCTTCTACATATGGATATCCAGTTTTCCGAGCACCATTTATTGAAGAGGCTGTCCTATACATATTGTACATAAATACAAATACAATAAATATTCTTGGTGGCTTTGTCAAAGATCAGTTGGCTATAAGTACATGGACTGATTTCTGTGTTCTCTATTCTGTTCCATTTGGTCCATGTGTCTGTCTTTATGCCAGTACCATGCTGTTTTGGTTACTATAGCTTTGTAGTATAATTTGAACCCAGGTAGTGTGATGTCTCCAGCTTTATTTTTATTTATTTATTTATTTATTTATTTATTTATTTATTTATTTATTTCTGTTCAGGATTGCTTTGGCTTTTTGGGGTCTTTTGTTGTTCAATATGAATGTTAGGATTGTTTTTTCTATTTCTGTGAAGAATATCATTAGTCATTTGATGGAGATTGCATTGAATCTGTAGACCTACAAATCATTGCTGACAAAATTAAAGAGGACACAAAAAGATGGAAAGACATTCCATGCTCATGGATTGGAAGAACTAATGTTGTGAAAATGTCCATACTACCCAAAGCGATCTACAGAATTCATGCATTTTAAAGCTCTAATGCTGGGCACATCAACATTTAGAATCATTATGTCCTCTTAATTCACTGATGCCTTTGTCATTTGAAATAACTTTTTTTTTTTTTTTTTTTTGTCTTTTGTCTTTTTTCCGTGTCCGGCAACAGATCGCAACCCTCAGTGTTGCCCCCGTACTGGACCGGGGACCGGCAACGGGACCGCAACCCTCGGTGTTGCTCCCGCGCCTCGCTCAGCCAGTGAGCAGGAACCGGTCTGTATGTGGGATCCGAACCCTCGGGCGGGAGCGCTGCCCCGCTTCTCAAGCAGAGCACTATCCAGTGCGCCACCGGGCCGGCCCTGAAATAACTTTTCTTATCCCTAGTAATATTCTTTGCTCTAAAACCTAATTCGTCTGATACTAATACAGTCACTCTACCTTTCTTTTTATTCACAGTATAGCTTTTTCATCCTTTTTCCTTTAACTGATTTTACCTTTATATTTAAAGTGCATTTCTTGTAGGCGGTATATAATTGAAATTTCCTGTTGTATGTCTGTCATTTAATTGGGGTGTTTACATTTACATTTAATATGAATAATAATATTACTGGGTTTAGTATGATTAATAACCATTTACATTTAATATGATTAATATTTACATTTAATATGATTAATAATATTACTGGGTTTAAATATTGCTATTTGTTTTTTATTTGTTCATCTGTTCTTTATTTCCTCTTTCTACCTTCCTTTAGATTGACTATTTGATAATTTTTTTATGATTCCATTTCATCCTTTTTGTTGGCTTATCAGCTGTAATTCTTAGATTGTGTTTGTGGCAGGATTGCTTTCAGGTTTGTAGCAAACATCTTTAATTAATCACTCTACATCCATGTGATACTATAATACTTCACAGACAATAGAATAATATTCCATTTCTCTCCTCCTAGCCTTTGTGCTATTGCTGTAAATTTTCCACAAACCCCACAACCCACTGTTAACTGTTTTCTTTAGATGGTCAAATATCTTTTTAAAAAATATTTTTTAAATAAGAAAAAATAGTATTTTTATATTTATCCACATGTTTACCATTTCCAGGACTCTACATTTTTGTGTGTGCATCCAGATTTCTATCTAGTATCATTATCCTTATGTCTAAAGAAGGTCTTCCAGCATTTCTTACAGTGCAGGTCTCCTGGTGATAGACCCTTTCAGCCTTTTTTATGTCTGAAAACATCTTTATTTTGCCTTCTTTTCTGAAAGATGGGTATAGAATCCTAGTTTGACTTTTTACTTTTAACTACTTTAAAGAATTTGCTCCACTATCTTCTTTCTGGCATGCACTGATTCTGATGAGAAGTCTGATATCATTTTTATCTTTGTTCCTTTTTATGTAATATATTCTTTTTTCTCGGCTATTTTTAAGGTTTTCTCTTTATTATCAGTTATAAGCAATTTGATTATGGTATGCCATGGTGTAGCTTTTTTCACATTTCTTTTGCTCTTGATTTGTTGGACTGCTTCGGTTTGTTGAACTGCTTAGATATGTGGGTTTATAGTTTTTATAACATTTGTAAATTTTTCAACCATTATTTCTTCAAATATGTCTTTTGTTCCCTGGTCCCTGCTCCTCTCCTTCGTAGCTTCCAAATGCATGCATATTTGGCTACTGGAAGCAGCCCCAAACCTCCCTACTGCTCTATTTATTTTTCAGTCTTTTTTCTCATTGTGTTTCATTTTAGATCATTTTTGTTGCTATGTTTTCAAGTTGACTAATCTTTTCTTCAGCAGCACCCAATCTGCATATTAACCCTATCCAGTGTATATCCACTCTCACAATGTATATTTCATTTCTAGAAGTTCAATTTGGGTCTTTTTTTATATCTTCCATCACTAGCATGCTCAATCTTTCCTCTACCTTCTTAAACACTTGCAATACAGGTATAACTGTTTCATTGTCCTTGTCTACTAATCCTAAAATCTGCAATATTTCTGGCTTGGTTTCAAATGATTGAATTTTTCTGCTCATTATGGGTCATATTTTCTTGCTTCTTTGTATGACTGTCAAGACCTGATTTGATGCAGGACACTGAATTTTATCTTGTTGGGTGCTGGATATTTTTATATTCCTATAAACTTTCTTGAGTTTTTTTCTGGAACATAGTTAAATTAGTTGGGAACAATTTGATCCTTTTGAGTTTTGCTTTTGGAATTTCTTAGGAGGGACCAGGGAAAAATTTAGTCTAGGGCTAATTTTGCCCTCCTACTGCAGCAATTCCCTTCTGGGTACTCTGCCTGATAACCTGTGAATAACAAGGTTTCCACTCCAACTGGTGGGAATAAAAACTATTCCTAGCTGTGTATGAGCTCTGAGCATTTTGCCTTCTGCTACTTTTAGATGGATCTTTCCCAGGCTTCCAGTAGTTTCCTTACATGCTTGCATTGATCCATATTCAATTGAAGACTCACTCTCTGCACATCTTCGAAGATGCTCTGCAAATCTTCAGAGCTCTATCTTTGTACAGCCCTCTCTATTCCAGTACTCTGCCCTGTGAACTTTCCAGGCTCCACTCCAGACTGCCAGCTCTGACTCCTAAACACATGGAACCCACCAGGCTTTACCTGGGTTTCCCCTCCCAGCTCTGTGGCCTGGAAGGTGACACAATCACAGGGGTCACCTTATTTGTTTCCCTTTATCCCAGGGATCACTGTCTTGCGCTGTGTACTGTCCAGTATCTAAAAACCATTGTTTCATATATTTTGATTAGTTTTTTAGTTGTTTCAAGTAGAAGAATAAGTCTGGTCCCCTGTTACACCATCTTGGCTGAAAGAAAAGTCTATGGCATACCTATTATATTTTGGAAACTATTTCCCACTTGTTACTGAATTTTCATTTCATTTCATGTTTTCTTACCTTTGCACTTAACTTTGGGACCTAATGAAACTCTTACAGAAGAATCTAAGATTGAATAATGCTGCAAAAACCAATTTAATATTTAATCATTGGAAAGGAAAGTTCACAAGAAGGTAACCGCTAACTTTACTCATACATTTAGGTATCCATAAAAGGCATCAGTGCAAAAATAAATTACTAGAAAAATAAGGCAACTTAATATATATACTGCTGGCAATTAGAATGCCACAAAGGGGTCTGAAATGTTAAGACACATTTCCATACAAAAATCAATACATCTGCAAAAGTATTAAAATACCAATGGATAATAAAATAATTATTTACCTCATAGTAAAACCTCATAGATCCAAAACTAGAAGTGGTACAACTTATAATAAATTATTAGATGCTGGATCTACATTTGAAGACTTTTAGGAAAACACAAACACCTAAGGTTAGAAAAAGGAATTAGCTAATTCAATGACTTAATCCGTATGGGCAAAGAATACCAAAAACCTGACATTAACCAAAACAATGTGCAAACATTCTAACCTGATAAGGCATCCTACCAAATATTAAGATTCTAAGCTTAAGCTATATTAAGATGCTTTTTACTTTAATTATGAAATAATCTAAACCTTAGAAAAATATGGAGAGAACAAAAAATTCATTTAACCCAGTAACCAACACTCAGACCAGTGGAGCAGAATAGAGAACCCAGAAATAACCCCTCAGGCTTACAGCCATCTGATATTTGACAAAGGGAACAAAAACATACATTGGGGAAAAGACTGCCTCTTCAATAAATGGTGCTGGGAAACTTGGATATTCATATGCCGAAGAATGTAACTAGACATGCACCTCTCACCACATACTAAAATTAACTCAAAATGGATTAAAGACGTAAGTATAAGACCTGAAATTGTTAAATTACTAAGGGAAAATATAGGTGAAATACGTCAGGAACTAGGTCTGGGCACAAACTTTATAAACATGAGCCCGAAAGCACAAGCAACAAAAGAAAAAATAAACAAATGGGACTATATCAAACTAAAAAGCTTCTGCACAGCAAGGGAAACAATCAACAGAGTGAAATGACAACCTACAGAGTGGGAGAAAATTTTTGCTCACTATGCATCCAACAAGGGACTAATATCCAGAATATACATGGAACTCAAGCAATTACATGGCAAAAAACCCACAAATAACCCAATTAAAAAATGGGCAAGGAACTGAATAGACATTTTTCAAGGGAAGACATACAAATGGCCAACAGGTACATGAAAAAATGCTCAATATCACTAGTCATCAGGGATATGCAAATTAAAACCACATTGAGATATCATCTCACCCCAGTTAGACTGGCTATAATCAAAAAGAATGAGGGCCGAACCCGTGGCTCACTCGGGAGAGTGCGGCGCTGGGAGCGCCGAGGCCTCGGGTTCGGATCCTATCTAGGGATGGCCGGTGTGCTCACTGGCTGAGTGCAGTGCAGGCGACAACCAAGCCAAGGGTTGCAATCCCCTTACCTGTCACAAAAAAAAAAAAAAAAAAAAAATGAGAAAAACGAATGCTTGCAAGGATGGAAGAGACAGGAATGCTCCTACACTGTTGGTGGGACTGTAAATTATGACAACCACTATGAAAACAGTATGGAGGCTTCTAAAACAACTACAGATAGATCCTCCATATGATCCAGCAATCCCACTTCTGGTTATATACCCAAAGGAATGGACATCATCATGTCGAAAGGATAGCTACACTCCCATGTTCATCGCAGCTCTGTTCACAATAGCCAAGATATGGAACCAACCTAAATGTCCATCAATGGATGACTGGGTA
>NW_007729705.1:66188-72274 GCF_000696425.1 Galeopterus variegatus
GTCCATTGCTGGATGATTGGGTAAGGAAAATGTGGTATATATACACCATGGAATACTACTCTTCCATCAAAAAGAATGAAATTCTCCCATTTGCAACAAAATAAATGAGCTTGGAGAAACTTATGTTGAGTGAAATAAGCAAAGCACAGAGGGATAAATACCATATGTACCCTCTCATATGTGGGAGCTAAGAGATAAAGAAGAAAGGAAAGAAAGACCACAGTTGTGTGTTGGACTTGCAGAGGGAGAGAACATACCTAGGGATACAAAGTGGAGTGGGGAAAGGGGGATGGGGAGGGAGGTCAGGTATCATTGAGGGGATAATTGGGTGGGGGACATGGGGTATAATCACAATTTGTGGTAACGTACATTCTGCTAGTATGGATCTGGCCATTAAATCTTAGGCACGAATGGTGACAATTTGCTTTGTATCCCATGAATATTCATAACCAATAAAAACAAAACAAAACGTTAAATATATATATATTTATTTTAACTCTGTCATAACTCTTCATATCCTTTACTATTTTTTTATTAAATAAAACAATATGAATACAGTTGAAACCTTTCTCTCTTTCCCCAGTCCCATTACCTCTCTCTTCCTAGAAGTAACCACTATCCTTAAGTTAGCATACCCTCTTTGTTGTTGCACTCTCATTTCATATGTCATAGCCAAACAAAATAGAGTATTATTTTGCATTTCAAATTTATGGAGTTAGGTATTTAAACAAGAGAGTCTACAGTACATTTTGTAGTACAAACAAGAAAGCATCACCTCAATACCATGTTCATGGAATAGTCCCTATGCGATGAAATGATAAAGTGCTATTACTTTGCTACTGCAAAATTACCCTGCTCCTTTCAAAGACAGAGAGGCACCAGGGGAGTGCTTCTTTACAGAGGAATGCCAGACAAGAGAATATAGATGTATTACAAATGTATGAAACAATCTTACCAAAGAGGGTAGAAAAAAAGGACTGACATAAATAACTTTGGCAATGAATAGATTCTGTAAGACTAAGGCAAAAGGAACTGCACATAAGCACTATAATCTAGTTAATATCAACTTGCTTCCCATGGGGGTACACTGTTATACATGTATACAGGAATCAAACAACTAAGTAAATGGACAGCAGATGGTGGGAGCCAGGATTCACACTGTTGGTATGGGAATTTATAGATAAGCAAGGAGAGGAAGCTAGAATGATCCAGGTGATAATGGATTAGAGTTGGAAACAGTAAAAACTCATGTTTAACATATAAATACAGACAGTTACATACAAAAATATTTATAGATATGAGTATGAGCACAAGTTAGTATATAAATATATATTTCTTTGTTCTGTCAGCTGAGAGAGCCTAAAAGAAGTGACACCCCGGGAGAAATGAGCACACTGAACACCCAGATCTTGGTATCTAATACCCATTCTCCAATAAAAGGAATCAGACCCTTTAGAGGCCTGGGACAGGAAATATACAAAATGAGCCCAGAGCATTCTATAGTGCCACAAAGTAAGAAAGTACCCAACACACACACGCACACACACATGCATACACAGATGGCATATATCAAAGGGGCACAGGAGACAAGTGAAACAGCTCTCGATGGCTAAAGCTAAAACAATTTGAGTAAATTAATAAAATAATAAATAAAATCTCCCATGCAGAAGAATTCCCTATAAATTATGTAGATATTCCACCCTAAAGGAAGGGTAGCATAACTCCCCACTCTTTAATTGTGAACTATACACATGACTTCCTTCCAAAAATCACTGTATGACAAGGGAGGAAACAAAGAGTAACTTTGCAATGGCAAAACCTAACATGACTGCAGCCAAATGATCATGGTCAACATCAACAATCATAAATCATGTGATAAAAGTGACACTTTATCTCTGTGATCTTCCTCTCAAAAACCCGTAATTCCAGTCTAATCATGAAAAGAACGCAGCCAAATGATCATGGTCAACATCAACAATCATAAATCATGTGATAAAAGTGACACTTTACCTCTGTGATCTTCCTCTCAAAAACCCGTAATTCCAGTCTAATCATGAAAAGAATATCCAACAAATTCCAATACTGGAGCATCCTATAATACACCTGACCAGTACTCCTCAAAACTTCAAAGTCATCAAAAACAAGGAAAGTCTGCCACAGCCAAGAGGAGCCTAAGGTGACATGACAACAAAATGTAATGTGGTGTCCTGGATGGGATTCTAGAACAAAAAAAGGACATTAGGTAAAAACTAAGGAAATGTGAATACACTGTGGACTTTAGTTAATAATATGTATCAGTATTGGTTAATTATAACAAATACAACATACTAATGAAAGATGTTAATGGGAAACTGAAGGGGGTATTAGATATAAAGAAACACATAAAGATGAAAAGATATAAAGAAAGTCTTTCTAACTATTCTAGCATTCTCCCAATAGAATAGACTGCTTTTCAAAGTAACATATCACCAGGATTAACAGGGTATAAAGAAGGAATTCTGAACTGGAAAGCTGGATAAAACCTCCACAGCTCTTTTCCTTTTCATATATGGGATAATTTTACATTCAGAAGCAAGATCTGAAGTATCAAGAAGTATTGAAATGCTTCCAAATCAAGCAATAATTAAAAGTCTTATACTATCTAATTTGTTTGTATACTATTCTGAATCTAGAAAAATAGTCATCTATAGAAGATAATATGTTACCTTTGTAATCAGAATATCTGATTAACATTCATTCTCCATATATCAACAATGGGACACAATTCATAACAGGCAAATATGTGGCCCACCAAACTTTCAGAACTCCATAGGACCTCAAATCAGATGACAAAGACAGGCTTGGGCACAGTATCCACAACTCAAAAAAGTCTGTTCCCCCAAAGTTCACCTTTTAGTCAGTGGAACACATTTCCCCACCTGCACAATTGAAACAGGCAGTGGTTATGTTACTACTCTCCCAGGTGAAAGATGTAAGTAGGCAGGCCTGAACATCTAGCTGTGATCTGTACCACTGCTCTGCTGGGGAAGGCATTCTATGGTACCTGGGAAGAAAAGAACACAGTGACCCTGGAGAGAGGACATCTTCCCCTTCCCCGGCCCCGTGGCTCACTCGGGTGAGTGCGTTGCTGTTAATGAGGCCGCCGGTGCACTCGTTAACAGTTGCAATCCCCTTACCGTCAAAGAAAAAATAAAAAAGCAGATGCAGGAAAGCAAAGCTCTGTGCCCTCCCTTTGTTTGCCTAAAAGCAGCACATAGATTTACAAAGACAAAAGGTATCCTGCTCCTCTCTCTACCAGGGAGAACAAAGGTTAACCACTGAAAACAACTTTAGACCCTTATCTGTCTGGAGACAGCACCAGAGGAATCTACATTAATAAGCTTCACTAACTATCCTGTATGGGCCATTCATTTGCCTTCTCACTAGCGGCCTCCCTTGGAGATTCAAAATCCTTTTCCTTTGTCTTGTCTCTTCTCTGACAATTTACTGTTCTTTGTTGAAGAACCATATAAACTAGAATTTAAAGCCACCTCTTTGCAAATTTCTCATTCCCTAGGTTTCGCCCTTGTATATATGAAATATACATACATGTTAATAAACTTCTGGGGTTTTTTTTCTTGTTAATCTGTCTTTTGTTACAGGTGTCCCTTCCAACTAAGAACTTATGAGGGCTGAAGAAAAAATTATTTTCCCTTCCCTACAGCATTATCTCTTAATACGAAGGTTCAATTTCTCCCTAATAATTAAGAACATGGCAATAAAAATTATACTCTATATAAGCCAATTCAGTTACTTTATGAATAATTATGTCTTTTTAATGAAATCTTTAAATAGTCACTACCAAGTACATTAACTACTCTGTCTTCTCCATGGATCTATATATTCTGCCTACTCCTTACTCAAGTAATACTGGGCAGTAACACTATCCAAAATTATACAGGATCAAAAAAAAAAGGTGAGGGAGAAGAACTTAGGAAATTTACAAAGTCAGTCAGGAAGTGAGATGTTGAGGTCACTACATTTTTTAAAGTTAGCTATACACATTACACTGCACATATATAAACCAAAATCCTGGTTTCCCAATACCATTCTTCGGTAATGGAATCAGAGCTCCTCAGAGAAATGATTGGCTCCAGGGCTGGGCAGGGAAAGAACATGAATCTGGAACATCTTGTACCAAAAAGTAAGGAAGTGCCCAAAGAATGATGGGGGCGTGAAAAAAAACGCAGGAGCCAGATTGAACGGGGTCCCACAGGCCAAAATGGGTATATTATCGCACCAAAATAAATAATGATAATAACAAACTGTAACCCTTTGAATGAAGTAAGAATCCATGAGTTCATAGTAAAATAAACAAGTGATTAAATAAATGGGGGAAGGAGGTACGCAAAAATTCTTCCTCGCTGTAGAAAGTCAAATAATACACATAACAGATGGAATTAGAAAAATCACCATTTGCCAATCATCATAATAATAATTGATTTAGGCAAAAATCATCAAAGAATGCTAAACCAGTGGATGAAAGTTTGAGAAGTAACATGATGTTCAAATAGTCTCAGACTATATACCCACAAAATAAAATTTACATTGAAGGAACCTGGCAGACACCACCTTAACCAGACTGATCAAAGTTACCACATATTGGGACTCTTCCTGGCGTGATGCACTGAGATGACTCAGTTCTGTAATTTTCCTGCCAAAAGGCACAACCTAAATCTAATCCGTGAGAAAACATCAGACAAAGCCAACTGAGGGGCATTCTGAAAAACAATTAGCCTGTGCTATGCAAAATTGTCAATGTGATGAAACACCACAAAAGACTCCGAAAGTGTTTCAGATTAAAGGAATTGAATGCATTGTGTGATCTCAGATTTTCTTTTGTTATAAAAGACCTTATTGGTACAATTAAAATCTCAACAAGGACTATAAATCAGATAATAGCATTGATTCAATGTCCGGTTCCCGATTTTGATCATTGTACTATGGTTGTCTCAGAGAAACAGAATTCCTTGTGTTTAGGAAATACACACTGAAATATTTAGGGGAAATGGGGAATTATATCAAGAATATATTTCTAAATGGTTCGGAAAGAAAAAAAATACAGGGTTGGGGAGGTAAGAAGAGTGAGAGAGGGAAAGGGAAAAAAGTGAGTGAGAGGAATAAAACAAATATAACAAAACATTAACATTTGGGGAATCTGTGTGAGAGAAACCAGGAATTCCTATCTTTTCAGCTTTTCTGTGAGTATGAAATTACATCAAAGTAAAAAAATTAAGCTGGACATAAACTGATACATTTGTCAAAACTCATGGAAATATACATTAGGATCTATATATTATTGTACCATATATAAATTACACTTCAGTTAAAATAATAAAAGCTTATTCTAGATGTTTCATCAAACATTGATGATTGGAGCACTTCAGTAATAAAAACAGAGGTGAGAAACCCATCAAGGTCTTATCAAAACGAAGACTAACTTCATGCCTACTTTAAGTTCAAAATGATAAACCAGCACCACTAGTCTGGTGGTTGCTTCTGTGACCACAATGGTTTCCTGGCTGTATGGGTCTCTGCAACCTTCCTGCCACACTCCCCAGGAAGCGTCCTATATGCTCAGCTGGGCAATACAATTAGCTATACTACACTCCCTTGTTAATCAACTTCCAAATACATAAGCCCACTACAAGCAAACCTAGACCTTACTTTTTATATTTTAATTAAAAAAAAAGAAAAGCAGCAGCAGAAGCCAAGCATGATGGTAGCAAACCCTGATGAGGGCACACTCCCTTGGGGGAGGCACTTCTGCAGATGCCGAGGAACTAGCCTAGCACTGGCTTAGCACCTAGATTAGCATCTTTCAAAGAACTTTTGTATTTTGAAAGATTATTATTAATGCCATAGTCAACTATTTTTTTTTTAAATACTTAACAAAACAAAATGAGTATAACGTCTCATACCTTGCTTTAGAAATCCTATAAATTCCTTTACGGTTTGATCCAAATTAATGCCATGATACACTACGGGTTTGAAATTGCGATGCTCAAATGAACGAATGAGGCGAACTGTAATGGTCACTTCTTCAG
>NW_007729705.1:72623-73900 GCF_000696425.1 Galeopterus variegatus
ACCACTAGTCTGGTGGTTGCTTCTGTGACCACAATGGTTTCCTGGCTGTATGGGTCTCTGCGACCTTCCTGCCACACTCTCCAGGAAGCGTCCTATATGCTCAGCTGGGCAATACAATTAGCTACACTACACTCCCTTGTTAATCAACTTCCAAATACATAAGCCCACTACAAGCAAACCTAGACCTTACTTTTTATATTTTAATTAAAAAAAAAGAAAAGCAGCAGCAGAAGCCAAGCATGATGGTAGCAAACCCTGATGAGGGCACACTCCCTTGGGGGAGGCACTTCTGCAGATGCCAAGGAACTAGCCTAGCACTGGCTTAGCACCTAGATTAGCATCTTTCAAAGAACTTTTGTATTTTGAAAGATTATTATTAATGCCATAGTCAACTTTTTTTTTTTTAAATACTTAACAAAACAAAATGAGTATAACGTCTCATACCTTGCTTTAGAAATCCTATAAATTCCTTTACAGTTTGATCCAAATTAACGCCATGATACACTACAGGTTTGAAATTGCGATGCTCAAATGAACGAATGAGGCGAACTGTAATGGTCACTTCTTCAGCGGCCATGTGAGGAAATTCCTGCAGCAAGAAACATGAGAAGACTCTAAATGAAACCCACTCAAAACTATCTGCAAGCCACTAGCCTGCATTCCTACCTTCCGCTTTCTGGCACCCAGCCCATCTCTTCCATGCCGTATGGTTACTAACAGAGTCCCCAAATGGAAGCCAGATTCCTGGGCACCCAGAAGGCTCCCAAGGTTACTCCCACTGATCCCCTGTGTTCCTGGACAGCTCTGTCACAGTCAAAGATGCTCTGACTGGCAAAAAAATGACAGGGCACAGATGATAAACAGAGGTGACACAGATAGGGGTGTTTGCACACATATACAGGGTGGCCAAACACAGGTACATGGCAGACACACAACTGCTTGGGATCATCCATGCCAGTGGGCTCCCCGACTGGCCCTCACATGTAAGTACATTTGTGTTAGAGTCAACTGTCAACAGACAACATTTCAGTCTTAGGAATGCTGCCAGATTTCTGGACTGATTTAATTGTACGCCATGGTGTTACCCAAATTTTGCATTATTAAAGTGGAGTATATACATTTCATCCTACAACTATGTACTAGTCCTATGTGCCTGGTATTAATGTTATCTCATTTAATTCCTTCACCAAACCATGAGGTATTATGCTTATTTTACAGATGAGGAAATAGCCCCAGAGAGACTGCATAAATTGCCCAAGGTCATAAAGCTGGTAAAT
>NW_007729705.1:74415-76639 GCF_000696425.1 Galeopterus variegatus
CAAAAAAATGACAGGGCACAGATGATAAACAGAGGTGACACAGATAGGGGTGTTTGCACACGTATACAGGGTGGCCAAACACAGGTACATGGCAGACACACAACTGCTTTGGATCATCCATGCTAGTGGGCTCCCCGACTGGCCCTCACATGTAAGTACATTTGTGTTAGAGTCAACTGTCAACAGACAACATTTCAGTCTTAGGAATGCTGCCAGATTTCTGGACTGATTTAATTGTACGCCATGGTGTTACCCAAATTTTGCATTATTAAAGTGGAGTATATACATTTCATCCTACAACTATGTACTAGTCCTATGTGCCTGGTGTTAATGTTATCTCATTTAATTCCTTCACCAAACCATGAGGTATTATTCTTATTTTATAGATGAGGAAATAGCCCCAGAGAGACTGCATAAATTGCCCAAGGTCATAAAGCTGGTAAATAATGGAGCCAAGATTCAAGCATCAATTTAATTCCAAAGTCTACACTCTCTAATCTACAGTATGCATCACTTAACGATCAGGATACGTTCTAAGAAATGCATCATCAAGTGATCGCATCATTGTGCAAACATTGTAGGTACCTACACACACCTAGGTGGTATAGCCTACTACACACCTAGGCTATATGTATAGCCATTATAATTTCATGGGACCACTGCTGTATACACAGTCCATCACTGACTAACACATCATTATGCAGCATGATGGTAGTATTAGAAAATAACCCCAAATTATTTCATCAAAAACAATATGCAAAGTTGCCAATGTTTAAAGATAAAAGCATGGTATAGTTCTATCAAGTAGTAACTACTTCATGCTACTTTCGACTTTGCATGTAACTTTCAACCATAACATACAATAAGTGTTAAGTATTAGGTAAAAATACCTGTAATACTAGTAAATGGAAGAAAAGATATTCAACCTCTCTAATAATCAGGAAAATTCAAAATAACAATGAGATATATCACTTATTAAACTAATAAATTAAAGTCTGACAATACCTAGTGTTGACAAGGGTACAGAACAATAAGAACCTAGTCAGTGAAGGTGAGCACTGAAAGGGGCGCTACTTTTGGAGATAATTAGACAATATTTAGTAAAGCTGAAGATATACATACCTTCTGATCCAACAATTTCATTCATAGGTAGGTACACTAGGGAATCTCTCATGTATATGCAGAAGGAGAACTGCAAAAGAACATTAATATAAGCATGGTTTGTTATTTGCAAAAACTGCAAACAACTAACTGTCCATTGACAGGAAAATGGATAAGTAAATGATGGCATACTCATACAATGGAATATTATAAGCAGTAAAAATGAGTGGACTAGAACTACATATCTCATTATGGATGAGTCTCAAAAATATCACGTTGATTGAACAAAAGCAAGCTGCAGAAGAATCAGCGTATACTACCATTTATACGAAATTCATAAACTTAGTTTTTATTACATTTAAAAGGAGATAACTGTGATCTCAGGCAGAGGAAGAATTATGCAATTGAGGGAAGGTACACAGGGGATTCAATTATACTGGTAGCATTTTATGTCATAAACAGGATGTTAGGAAAATGGATATTATTATTATTATTATTATTATTATTATTATTATTATTCATGCCTTTTAGTATGTCTGAAATATTTCAAAACATACATAAACATGCCACATTAATTTGGCCTGACAACTCTCTCTGAACCATAGCATGCTCATACAACTATTTTACTAAGTTTGAGAGAGTAAACAGTATATTGTGTATGAGAAGCAAAGGGTCCAGCAGTTTTAATACATAAAAATAATTTGTAGTTATAATTAGCATACTGTTTGTAATTAAATGAGTGGTGCTAAAGGATCTGAAAATAGACTCCCCCCTAAAATAAGGATAAGATTCACCTTATCTTTAGTGGTTAATGAGCTTAACAAATACTTTGATAATTTCAATATTAATTACTACACAATATTTCTTTTTACATCTGGTTTACGATGCTACCCAGAAAATCTCATCTTAGAATTTAACAAATAATAGCAGTTCAGTAAACATCTGCAAAATTAAAATTGTAAATATATCAAAGTACATAAAAAGAATAGCTCTTGAGAAAGTGATATTATAAAAGCTTTCTGTTATTTTAGAAACAGTCTTAACAGACTTGTTAAAGCTATGACCACTTCTCCCTCCTCTCACTTCCTTCCCAAAACAACAAAAAAGTCCTTCAAACACACCC
>NW_007729705.1:77123-77583 GCF_000696425.1 Galeopterus variegatus
ACCACTTCTCCCTCCTCTCACTTCCTTCCCAAAACAACAAAAAAGTCCTTCAAACACACCCAGATGGATACATCCACACCCACACATGCTGGGAAGCCCTATAATTCAGTCCATGGCCCCAAAGAGCTTAGAGCTGGACAGATTTAGCTTAAATATCAACTCTACCTCTTAGCCACAACTATCTGATACGTAAAATGAGGACAATTCTTTAAAAAGTTGTTAACCGGCTAGTTAGCTCAGTCGGTTAGAGCACAGTGTTATGATGCCGAGGTCAAGAGTTCAGATCCCTGTACCAGCCAGCAGCCAAAAAAAAAAAAATCCTTAAAAAGTTGTACTACACATTTTTAAGAAATTCACATGTTAAACACTTAAGACAGTACCTGGTACATACGCGGATCGGACTAAAATAGGTTTAGGCATGAAGACAACTCCTATCAGCAGCAGATAAAGATAGTAAATT
>NW_007729705.1:78016-79975 GCF_000696425.1 Galeopterus variegatus
CACACCCCTGACCACCATTTTTAATCCATTCACTAGGCATGGTCCTATAATCCAATCACCTCTTCAAGGCTCCGCCTTTCAATTACCATAATAGGATTTCCCACCCTCTTAACAGTCACAGCGGGGGCCAAGTTTCTAATACATAAAACTTGGGGGACACAATTCAAGCTCCAATGAGTTTTGCGGGGACACAATTCATCCCACTACATAAGCCTTATGAAATTGTTTTATAATTGTAGGTTTGTTTTTATCACTCAATAAAAAGCTGCCAGATGCTGTACTTACACAGTTAAAGTTTTCAATTTAAAACTTCAAATTTGAATGCAAACATAACCAAAGTCAAGGGCTCAGATCCCAGTCCCAGCCAGCTGCCCCCAAAATACATAAATAAAACTCCAAACTTGCGTTAATATCTAATTTTGATATTAGATAGTATATTGTCATCTTCCTCAAAATTTTTTATAGTTTATACTCAGTAATTAAACAACAATTACCGTCAAAAGGAAACCATTATCTAATTTGCCTTAAGGATTCTGAGAAATACAGCTTATTAGTTTAGGGAGGCTGATACAATGAAGAAGCAGCTTAGAATGCTAATATTACAGATCATAAAATCCAACATTTTTCCCAGAAGGTTTGACCTACTTTAAAAAAATGAATCTGATCAAGTTTAAAAGACATTTGCAAGGACAGAAAAATCAACAACAGTAAATTTAGGGATAAATTAACAAACAATATTCAAGAACATTAAAAAAGATTTAAATAAATGGCAGACCATGTTCTTAACTACAAAGGTTCAAAGTTGTAAAGAAATCAATTTTCCCTAAATTAATCTATAAATTGAATAAAATCCCAATCAAAATATAAAAGAACTGTTTGGAGAACTTGACACAAATATTTCTGAAATCCATCTGGAAGAATTTGTGAGTTTCATCAGCAAAGTCATAAAAGAAGAAAAAGAAAAGAGGCCCGTGACATCAATTATTAAAACACATTATAAAACAATAGTCATGCATGAGTAAGTTTGTATACTTTCCTTTCGTAATTTTACAAAATCCAATAAGAAAAATTTTAATGGAAAATCAAGCTATAGTAATGTAAACTGTGATACTGGAGCCAGGAATAGATGGATAAATCAGTGGAACATAATAGAAACTCAGAAACAGACTCAAGATTACAGAGAATTTAGTATAAGATAAAAGTGGCATTTCAAATTAGTGGGGAAGAGAGTGTATTTAATAAATGGTGGTGGGAAAACTGGTCAGACATTAGAGAAAAAGTAATGCTGGATTCTTAGCTCACTCCTTATACAAAAATAAACTGTTCATGGAACAAATATTTAAATTTAACTGTAAAATTATAGGGAGGCACCAGAAAAACAGGTGCTTATTTTTATAATCTTAAAGTAGGAAAGGCTCTGAGCAAATAGAAAGCAGCAACCATCAAGGAAAAGTTTGACATGTGGAACAACATAAAAATGTGAGAAAAGACCAATATCCTAATGGAAACATGAGTAAAGGTAATTAACAGACAATTAGCTAAATTTTCTTTTTTCTTTTTTTTTTTCCTTTTTGTCTTTCTTCGTGACCGGCAACGGGATCGCAACCCTCGGTGTTGCGCCCGCTCCACGCTCAGCCAGTGAGTGGGAACCGGTCTCCACATGGGATCCGAACACTCGGCGGGAGCGCCGCCGCGCTCCCAAGCGGCGCACTCTCCAGTGCACCACTGGGCCGGCCCCAACTTCATTTCTAACTAAAGAATTGCAATATCAATTTTAACATCCAACTGGTAAAATTAAAAAATAAAAATAAAAAACTGGCCAAATCAATGTCAGCAAGGATATGGAGAAATATTTGTGTATAGTATTGGTAAGAACATAAAATGGTACAGCCTTTCTGGAGGTGAGTGGGGCAATCCACATCAAAATTTTTAATTTGCCTACCCTTTCTTTTTTTTTTT
>NW_007729705.1:80307-81705 GCF_000696425.1 Galeopterus variegatus
AACTGGTAAAATTAAAAAATAAAAATAAAAAACTGGCCAAATCAATGTCAGCAAGGATATGGAGAAATATTTGTGTATAGTATTGGTAAGAACATAAAATGGTACAGCCTTTCTGGAGGTGAGTGGGGCAATCCACATCAAAATTTTTAATTTGCCTACCCTTTCTTTTTTTTTTTGGTGGGGGGAGCTGGCTGGTACAGGGATCTGAACCCTTGACTTTGGTGTTCCAGCACCACCCTCTAACCAACTGAACTAACCATCCAGGCCCCGCCCACCCTTTGATGTGCCAATTTCTCTTCTAATAATTCTCCCTAAGAAGATAATCACATCAAATATTTTTTTAAATCCATGAGTTCATAATGATACTTTTAAAATAAGCTAATGAGTCATTCTGGAGGCTAACAGGGCACAGGGCACTGACTGTTTTTTCTGAAAATTAGCTAACGAAAGGGGAGAAAGGGCAGAAATGAGAAAAATATCAAACACTTCATCTTTCCTTTCTTGAACAGACTGTATTTCAGGGTTATCAAATAGCTGATGAAGAAGTTCTCCTTCATAGAAGAATTACAGCTAAAAAGTATTGAAAGAATGAATTTAAAAACCATCACTTTTATACCTGTCAGAATGGCTAAAATAAAACATAGTGATAACCCCAAATGTTGGATGAGGATGTGGAAAAATTAGATCTCTCATTCATTGTTGGTGGGAATGTAAAATGGTATAGCCACTCTGGAAAAGAATGTAGCAGTTCTTACAGGACTAAATGTGCTTATCGTATGATCCAGTAACCACATTCTTGGGCATTTATGCCAGAGAAATGAAAACTTATGTTGACACAATGTTGGGAAAATAGAATAATGTAATCGGGCCCCCTCACCTTAGGTACAGTTGGGGCTGGTGCGGCACATTCTTTGTAAGCCAATTGGGGGGGGGTGGAGTTAGTGCGCATGCGCAGCTCCGCGGTTTGGCTGGCATCTGCCTCAGGTGTCTGCCCACGCAGCCATGCTCTTGAACCCGTGGCTCCAAGTACCTGTTTGCCAGTTACCTAGCTCACAGATCTTCGTGTGAGGGGTCTGGTGACCCAGCCTGGTGCGTGAAGGGTTTGTGACCCAGTCTGGAATGGGTTTGAGGGGTCTGTGAGCTCCGGACCCAGCCCTAGCTTGATGATTGGTCCAGTCAGCAGGATTACAGGCAGGTAAAAGAGCACAACAATTGGCATAGTCTGTGACAGGATTCTGAGCAGGTACAGTAGCCAAAGCCCTTGGAAGAAGGAGGAAATGTGGCTACTTTTGAATATGCTGTGCCCTGTGGCCACCTTCCTGTTGACTGGGATCTGTTTGCTGCACACTGTATTGCAAGGCAGCATAGACCAGGCACTACAATGGAAAACCCCTTGGG
>NW_007729705.1:82793-83670 GCF_000696425.1 Galeopterus variegatus
TTGCAAGGCAGCATAGACCAGGCACTACAATGGAAAACCCCTTGGGAGGGGGAGGAAATGTTGCTGTCCTTGAACTTGTGGTGCCTGGTGGCCACTTTTCTGTTGACCAGAGCCTGGCTGCTGCTCACTACATTGCAAATTGATCGAGATTTGCAGCAGAAAGCAGAGTTGTTGGAAGCAAGGATGATTATCCTGGAGGATGACATGCAGCAACTGGCCACTCCTGCTTCTCACACCAGGGAAGACAACCAACCCAGTGGTGAGTTGGGGGAAACCACGCATCTCCGGGCACAACCTGTTGTGCATCAGAAAATGAAGCACCAGCAGCCTATGGGACCAGACAGAAAACCAGTGGGCAATCCACAGGTGACCCAGTTCACTACCTATGTCCTGTATACCCAGGCTGAACTGGTTGACTTGGGGAGACAGTTCAGGCAGAAACAAGGGGAGACCCTGGTTGCTTGGCTGTTACAGTTATGGGACCTAGGGGTGGATAGTGTGGTATGTTCTGGTGAGGAGATGGAGAAGTTGGCCTCCATTATCATACTCCCATAGCTGAGGCAGTGGTTGTAGAATAGCCACAGATATGCACAAAGGCAAGGTAATCACTCCTTGATGGACAGGTGAATACAGCTGCCGGGACTAGGTGAATACAGCTGCCCAAACTGTGTGGGCAAATGCTGGAGAACTGCCCGAGATTGTTAGTAAATGGCAAATGTATGTGGAGTTGGTCCAAATCATTCAAGAGCTGGGGATGCGGCAGTCAATGTTTAATGTGAACACTTGTGGCCCAGATGATGAAAATTTTACAAGCAACATGAGAGACATAGTGCTGCAAAATGCCCCATCAACATTCTTTGGGTCACTGATGGCCATA
>NW_007729705.1:84233-87560 GCF_000696425.1 Galeopterus variegatus
CACAGTTCATATAGATGGCTATGGTGGACATAGTACTGAGGTCAAAGCTGTGTTATTGCCATTGGGCATAGAAAGATTAACCCCTCATGTATATACTGTACATATATATATCTCCCATAGCTGAATACATCTTGGGTATGGATGTAGTTTATGGTTTGCACCTGCAAACAACAGTTGGGGAGTTTTAGCTGTGAATACGGACGGTAAAGCCTGTGTTACGAGGATATGCTAAACATGACCCACAGGTGTTACCCAAGCCAAGACATGTAGTTAATGTAAAGCAGTATCGCCTACCAGGAGGACATGCAGAGATAAGTGCCATTATATTGGAATTAAAGAAAGTTGGCATTATTTGCCCAGCTCAGAGCCCATTTAATGCTCTGGTATGGCCAATGAAAAAGCCTGATGGTACCTGGAGAATGACTGTAGATTATCAAGAACTGAACAAAGTAGTGCCTCCTTTGCATGCAGCTGTGCCTTCAGTTCACTACTTGACTGATCAGCTGACGACTCAGCTGGGGACATATCGTTATGTATTGGACCTTGCAAATGCTTTGTTTCTCTATTCCAATCTCGGCTGATAGCCAAGATCAGTTCGCCTTCATGTGGGAAGGAAGACAGTGGACCTTTCAAGTATTGCCCCAAGGCTATCTGCATAGCCCAACCATCTGTTATGGTTTGGTGGCTGGGGACCTAGCCAAGTAGACTAGGCCCAGCATGGTTACAATGTTTCACTACACTGTTGATGTGTTACTAACCTCTGCTTCTCTTGCAGATTTAACCCAGGCAGCTCCAACACTGCTAAGTCATTTGGAACAATACGGGTGGGCCATGAACACAGCCAAAGTGCAAGGACCTGGGCTGTCAGTCAAATTCCTAGGAATGGTCTGGTTGGGTAAGACAAGGGTCATCCCAGAAGCTATTATAGATAAGATGCAGACATGCCCTCGACCCACAACAGTAGCTCAGCTACAGACATATTGGGGACTTTTGGGGTGTTGGAGAGCTTTTGTACCCCATATGGCCCAAATGGCATGCCGACTATATGCAGTAACAAAGAAAGGAGCCCTCTGGGATTGGACTGAGGAAGTAGAACAAGCTTATTGGGCTACAAAAAGGGCAATACAGCAAGTACAAGCTTTACAAGTGACCGACCCCACTAAGCCTTTTGAGTTAGATATACATATAACCCAGGAGGGGTTAGGATGGGGTTAGTGGCAGAGACAAGACTGATTCCGCACACCTGTAGGATTCTGGTCTCAGCTCTGGAAGGGTACTGAAGTGCATTATACCCTAATTGAAAAGCAGTTAGCAGCTGTGTATTCTGCCTTGATAGCCACTGAACCTATCACAGGAACTGCCCAGTCCCAGTAAGGATGACATATCCCATAATAGGTTGGCTGCACACATGGGCAACCAACCCTAAAACAGGTGTAGCTCAGACTCCCACTCTGTCTAAATGGGGAACATATATAGGACAAAGGAGCACTGTGTCAATGAGTCCCCTGTCCAAAGAGTTGTAAACTGTGCTAGGCCCAGTAGAGGTCACAGAGGAAACTTCAACACAACCCTTACCCGTGGCAGTAGAGGTTACATCTTTCCATGAGGGACAGCGACCTATCACAGAGCAAGCTTGGTATACAGATGACTCTAGCATGGGACCCTCAGCATCATGGACAGCTGTTGCTGTCCAGCCCTTAACAGATACCATATGGTATGAAAATGGTACAGGGCAAAACAGTCAATGGGCTGAATTGAGAGCAGTATGGATGGTGATAAAAAATGAGCCTGGGCCATTAACCATCTGTACTGACAGCTGGGCTGTGTACAAAGGATTAACTCTTTGGATCTCTACTTGGAAATGTCAACAGTGGATGGTAGGCCACCAATCCATGTGGAGACAAACCACATGGCAAGAGTTATGGGAATTGGGACATGTGAAAGAAGTAACACTTTTCCATGTCACAGGACACTTCCCCTTAGCCAGTCCAGGAAATGATGAAGCCGATGCCTTGGCTAAGTGTTCTCGCTGCAAGCACTGCACCAGAGTTGACTGGGTACATACATACACTGGTGTAATCATCTACTGAATATGCATTGAACTGCCCATCAGTATGACTGCAGGATTCTCATGGAGGATCACACCAATGGTGACTACTAACCGGACATATGCAGCTAATAGTTAAAAGGACAGAACTATAAGCCTTAAGGCATATTGAATGGACAATAGCTTATGTAAATGTAAGGGTCATTTATCCTCGCTAAGGGAACATCATGGAAGATTCTGAATGCAAAGATTATACGGGGAGGGACCCTGAAGGGGTGGATTGTTGGGAAAACAGACTAATTTAATCAGGCCCCCTCACCTTAGGTAAGGTTGGGGTGGTGCAGCATTCTTTGTAAATAAGTTGTGTGGGGGGGGTGGAGTTAGTGTGCATGCGTGGTGCTGCATTTTGGCTGGCATCTGCCTCAGGCATCCACCTGTGTGGCCATGCTCTTGAACCTGCAGCTCCAAGTACCTGTTTGCCAGTTACCTAGCTCATAGACCTGCATGTGAGGGGTCTGGTGACCCAGCCTGGCGTGTAAAGGGACTGGGGTCCCAGCCTGGCATGTGAGGGATCTGGGGACCTGGCCTGGCATGTGAAGGGTTTGTGACCCAGCCTGGAATAGGCTTGAGGGGTCTTTGAGTTCTGGACCCAGCCCTAGTTCGACAATTGGTCCAGTCAGCAGGATTACAGGCAGGTAAAAGAGCCCAACACACAAAAACCTGCATAGGAATGCTCACAGCATATTTGTGTTTAATACCAAAAATCTGGAAACAATTCAAATTTCCTTCAACATGTGAATGGTTAAATAAACTGTGGTATATCCATATCACGAAATACTACACAGTAATAAAGAGGAATAAACTATTGATACATGCAATAATCTGGATGGATCTCAAGGAAATTAAATTGAATGAAAAAAAAGCCTGTCTTTAAAGGTTACATATCATTTAATTCCATAAATATGTCATTCTTGTAATGACAAAATTATAGAAATGGAGAACAGAAGTACTATCAAGAAGAGTTAGGGAGAGGGGAGGGAAGAAGGTGGCTGTGCTTATGGCTATGAAAGGGTAGGATAAGGGATCCTTGTGATGGAAATGTTCTGACTCTTTGACTGTGGTGTTGCACACATTTATCTACACATGATAAAATAGCACAGAAGTAGATGTATGCAGACGCAAGTGCATGTAAAACTAGGGAAATCTGAACAAGTCACATGGATTGTAACAATGTCAATTCCCTGGCTGTGATATTGGACTATACTCAAGCAAGATGTTAC
>NW_007729705.1:87955-92004 GCF_000696425.1 Galeopterus variegatus
GGTGACTACTAACCGGACATATGCAGCTAATAGTTAAAAGGACAGAACTACAAGCCTTAAGGCATATTGAATGGACAATAGCTTATGTAAATGTAAGGGTCATTTATCCTCGCTAAGGGAACATCATGGAAGATTCTGAATGCAAAGATTATACGGCGAGGGACCCTGAAGGGGTGGATTGTTGGGAAAACAGACTAATTTAATCAGGCCCCCTCACCTTAGGTAAGGTTGGGGTGGTGCAGCACATTCTTTGTAAATAAGTTGTGTGTGGGGAGTGGAGTTAGTGTGCATGCGTGGTGCTGCATTTTGGCTGGCATCTGCCTCAGGCATCCACCNGGATTGTAACAATGTCAATTCCCTGGCTGTGATATTGGACTATACTCAAGCAAGATGTTACTATCGGGGGAAACTGGATGAAGGGCATAAAGGATCTCTCTGTGTTATTTCTTACAACTGCATGTGAATCTATAATTGTCTCAAAATAAAAAGTTCCTAAAAATCATCATTCTGAAAACCCTAAATGAAATAACAAATGTAGGCAATGATCATAAAGGGGTGCTAAGACCATCAGGTAAAAGACTGATAGGGAACTTTAGAATCAGGGGCTACGTCAGGGGCTGACAACACCTGAATTTAGTAATCAATCTTAGTGAATGGATCAAGCCTCCAGATCTAACGCCCAGTTTATTAGCTATGATGGGATGTGAAAGAACACGTTAAACACCACCAGAAGGAAACTATCAGAAGGAGGTCACTGAACCAAAACAAACAATACAGAACTTACCAAATACTGGAAAGGGCTGGGAGGGCTAGAAACTTAATTGAACTACTGATATGCACTGAATACCAAATAAATCCAAAAAGCATTTAGCAGTCGGAGGCACCAGAGGCAGATCACATGCCTAGAAGGAGTCTGAACTTGTCCAAGATGGCATGAAAGGCCTCCCATGCTCATTCCCTCCTTGCCTCTCTGATGTTATCTGTCACTATATGATCTACCTTTCACATATCCCTCCAGCTGCAATGACAGCAGTGACAGCTCATAGCACCCCACACCTATCACACTGTCACCAAGCCTCTGCCATACCTTCCCACGCCCGGCTTCTCTCCAAACCCTTTCCATCCCTTACCCTCTTTGTCTTTGCATGTAGGCATCCTCCAGGATGCGGCCCAGGGACCATCTTCTGCAGGACACCTTGATGATCAGCTCCTCCTCTCCCCCAGGCTGAGCTATAAGCACCTCTGTCTGCCACAGCACCTGATCATTCCATATTGAAGTCATCTGTTTAAGGGGAATAGCCCACAAGCTCCTTGAGGGAAAGAACGCCATGTGGTTTATTTTCGATGCCCAGCAATTTGTGTGGCATGATGCACATCAGAGGCTCCGTAAATGTTCACAGAACCAGTGAGCACCTACAGGGCTGAGGAAAGCCTGAATTCTTTCTTTTCCTAAGGACATGCTGACATGTCAATTCTCATGGAAGACACAGGGCCCAGGAAAATGTTTGAGACCTGGGGAAAAACCTTATTGCTTCAGAATATGAAAATTTTTTAAAAATCAAAATCGACATTTAATTAAATATCACAAAACATAATATTTCAACAGCAACTCAATTCTATTCATAATTATAAATGTTAAATTAAATGTGGAATATGGGTATATTTGAATACATTTTATATGACAGAGGGTAGGGCTTTGAAAAGTAAGAGTGCCTCGGGCTTAGGTAGGTCTTTAAACTTCCCTGTCTTAAAAAACCTGTTCTGGCTGTTATCTTACCCAGCTGGTTCAGAACAATGAAGAAAAACCCATAACCAAAGTAAAATAAAACTCTTAAAAGCAAAGAAACAAATAAACAAAACAAACACAAAATCTGTGTAGAAACTCCCTCACAAGGAGCTCTCAGTTCCCTGGATGGTAACCAGTGCATCAAGAGCAGCCCAGCACCCTCCTCCTGGACCAGAGTTCCCTTGTCCTTATAGGCCAGGGCTGCTTTTCTGGCCCAGACTCCAGCACAGTGAAGACAGAAGCATGGCTTGGGAGTTTTGAGCCCCAATAGCTGAGATGGGCCTTCAACCTCCAGTCCACAGAGACTGTGGTGGAAATTCAGCAATCAGGGAAAACCAGGACAAGCTGCACGCCAGGCTCCCTAACCTGCCACCTGCCATCCTTCCCAAGCTGGCTCCTGTTCCCATGGCAGAGTTCCAATCTGAAGAACTATAAACCAGCCAGGGCAGGCTCTGGAGGTAAAAAACTAGGCACAGCACATAAAAGCTCAGAGCCTAGCATTGGGATAAGCACAAAGCACACATACTCACAAAATACTTGACTGTTAACTTTAGACTGATCTCTATCAGCTCCAAAAATTTAAAAAAATAAAAACACGTAACTACGTAAATTCTGGCTATTCAAAGTAGTTACAGTCTATAAAGTTGGCTGCAAACTCTGAATTAGCAAATCCTGAACCATTGTTCCTATGGGAAATATAGGATTAGGTTCTTGTGTGCCTCTGGTCACAACATTTTCATCAAAAGATTAATACATAAACTTGTTTCATGAGTATTTCTGTTTAAAGACACCTTATTTAATATGTATTGTTGATTCACTAACATCAAATTCTATAGCTAACAGCTAACAGCACTGTAGCTCATGCCTGAACAAGTTTATCTAATACACATATTTTCTCCATAAGGCACATCACAGCCTTCTTGTGCTTAGGAACACTAGATAGCACTTCAGCACTACACTTGAGGATCATTTTATACAGCAGAATCACCAACAAAAATCATAAAAATGCAAAAAACGCGGCACTAAATACACCACAAACGGGACACTTTACACTACAATAGCTGAAACAAGGAGGCAGAGTGCTGCCTGTTCCACCTCAGCTGGGAACATGCTGGGTGACTCAGATTTTTCACTGCTCTGCACAAGTCTGACAAAGACCAAGAAAGTATCTCACATATTGCTTTGGGGGTTACAAATAAACTTTAGTGAAGAGGTGAATTTGCAAATAGAGAATCCAAATAATTAGGATTGACTGTATTACCAAGGAAACGAGTACATCTGCCTTCCAGTATTTGAAGAAAGCCCGCTTTTGACCTTTTTTATAAGAGAATGGAATCCAAAACGAGCTATTAGAAGCTTTAAGTGTAGGAAAAGCACACAAGCACCCGGAGAAGTTGACATGGAGAAGACTCTATAACCACTGGACACAAGAGTATACTAGCTGGCCTTCCTTTAAGCAACACACAGGCTTCCAAGAAGTGTTATATATGACTGAATTAGACTCCTAGAGTGAATCATTTTTAAAAACTGAAACATTTTATACAGTTATATCTACTTCCTAAATTTAAGTATTGTAAAATCATGCTTAACATAATATGAAGCTTGCTTTTAAGCTTGTCTTACCCATACGAAAAAGGCATAAGTTTTAAAAAAGTAAGGTTCTAACTACTCTTAAAGTTGGCCTAAAGCTACCTCCGTATGTAGCAAACTGTAATCTAATATAAGGATATTTCAAAAAGTTTAGGGCAGTACAGGCCAGCAGCCAAAAACAAAACAAAAAAGAGTTTGTGGGAAAACAGAATTAAACATAATGCAAATCTTTCCATGAGCTTTTTGAAGTACTCTCCTATGTAAACAAACTGCAACCTAATTTGAGTGTATATTCTTGTAACAAATAAGGAGCCTCGGCCAATCATATCAGCAGAACTTTCAGCCAATCACAGGCAAAGGCCTGGCTGTAATCAATGGGGCTATTTCTATATGGCATTTCTTTTTTTTTTTTTTTTTGTCTTTTTTTGTGACCGGTAAGGGGATCGCAACCCTTGGTTTGGTGTCGCCCGCACTGCGCTCAGCCAGTGAGCTCACCGGCCATTCCTATCTAGGATCCGAACCCGCGGTGGGAGCGCCGCTGCGCTCCCAAGCAACACACTCTCCCGAGTGCACCACGGGGCCAGCCCTAGGGCATTTCTTTTTTCTGTTTATAAATGCGTCCTGCCCGGGGCCGGCCCGGTGGCGCACTGGATAGTGCGCCACTTGGGAAGCG
>NW_007729705.1:92627-138678 GCF_000696425.1 Galeopterus variegatus
AGGCGCGGGAGCAGCACCGAGGGTTGCGATCCTGTTGCCGGTCCCCGGTCCGGTGCGGGGGCAACACTGAGGGTTGTGATCCGTTGCCAGACACGGAAAAAGACAAAAGACAAAAATAAATAAATAAATAAATAAATGCGTCCTGCCCACTTGGTGGGTGGAGCCTCTGAACATTTACTGGTTCAGTGTGCTGCCTGATTTGTTTCCTTGCTCAGATAAACTCTACTAAATTTAATTTGTCTAAAGTTTTTCTTTTAACATCACATACAAAATATGTATATATGTATATTAGTCATTCTAAGTGCTTAATTTTCCTCTAGATTTAGGAAACAGTATTACAGGGCAAAGAGTCCCTCACCTCCCTTTTAAAACAAATGAATAAAAAGATGCAAGATACAGTTTATTGTTCTTTATGTGAGGAAACTAAACCAGCAGAGATGACCATGTATAAAAGTACAAAAAGTAGAGTTCTACTAAGAAGAAAATCACTGATTATGTGAATGATTCTGAAATTGCTCCTTAATGATTCTAGAGTAAATAATCCTTAAGTACTACTAAATATTATTCAAATTTGTCATTTTATTTTTTAAAAAAATGTTTCATGGGGGGGACCTATATTCTTTCTTTTTTACCCCCTACATTCTTTTTATTACCCTAATCAAAAACACTGAGCACCGAGCATACTGCTAGTAGGTGAATGATAAATGCTCACCTTTTACAGAGAAGTTAACTTTGGCAAATCAATAACTTTATATAAAATTTAAATTTAAAGTTCATAAGAATGAAAAATTATAATCAATTCAAATTTAAGACTATGATTAAAAGTAAAATGTTGATTCCACTTTAATCTATTCCGGCCTACTTAAAAAGGATAATTTTTTTTAACGTTTAGATGAAGAACAAAGTTTATTCTAAAAATAGATCTCAGTAACAATGAAATACCAAAATCTGGTCATTATAATAAAAAGGAAAAAAAGGTAAAAGAATTTGTTTTAAACTTTTTTAAAAGCATAATCTTTAAAATATGAAACCAAGTATACATTTATAGACTGCAACCATGTGAGGATTAAATAAACATTTGAAAATTTCTCAGCTTTTTTTTTTTTGGTTTAGCTGCATAATGCAAATCAAAGTGCCATTATTTTTAAAAAAATCAGTTTAATCATATTTCACTGATGTAAAACTTTTGAGAAAGATATTTTCAGCATATTAATTTGTGAATGATTTTTAAGTCTTCTACCGCAACCATTCTTTAGATAGGTTAAAAAAAATAAAGTCTTCTACATCTAGGGGTTTAGGTAATACAGCAGGTACAAAATTAATATTAGCCAATCTAAAAACTGTACACATGCTTTTCCATGCTGTTGCTGCTTTACTGCATGATGACATTAGCTACTGGCCTTTCCTGAGGAAGAGTCAACGAATTCTAAATAAATAAACCGTTGATTGTTGTTCACACCTAGAGTACACTATTCACTAACAAATCAACACCTATAATTCCACATACCTGCCGTTGTGACCTTCAATTTGGGGCAAATACACAAAACCATAATTTGTTTTCTCTGCTCAAGGCATGTAAGATTCTCACAAACTAACTGTTCTAGAGAGTTGAGTTTTCCAAAGGTTTAGAGACTTAACCATTTAGAAAGAATATTTCACACTTTCTTTTTTAAATAGTATACTAAATATAAACTCTATTTTTCTTGATTTACAATCATCAGTGAGAATGTTAATTCTTATAGTGTGTGTTGGGAGACATTTTTCCATGGGTCTCTCACACTTCTGCACGTCTTCTGAGCAGAGGTGCCAACTGCTTTTGTTCTGAACTGTCTTTTCAAGGATGTGTGTATAGTAAACAGCCAAGGAAGACAGAGATAGTATCTCCCACTGGAAAAGAGGGCAGGTTTGTTTACCATCCAATAAAATAAAGATGTCTCCCTCCAGAGTAAGGTTGGACAGGGTTGCTTGTACCCTTTTATATAGAATTTGGATTACCTCAACTTGGGGTTCTACAGCTCTGACACAAACCCACTGCAGGTACAGCAGCCACCTGGGCCACTCTGCATTTCCCATGTGAGACTTAACGGGGCAAGAGGAACTGACACAAACATAATGCTCATGCTGTTGGCTGTGCTACAACAGTCCTTTGCCTCTGACCCAGGAGTGTCGTGTCTTCTGCCAGCATCAGGATGTGGCCCTAAACTCGGGGTTCTACAACTATGGCACAAACCCACATGCAGTCCATCAAGGGCACATTGTCCCTGTGGGACTTAGGGGCAAGAAGAACTGACACAAACACAAAGCTTTTCTAAAGCAAATAAGGAGGGCATTAGCCTGAGGTTGTCTCTGTAACTAGAGCTCTTTTGTAAACAAACCAGAACTTAACTTGGAAACATTTCATGTAACTGACTCAAAAAAAAAAACTACAAGCCTCAGCCAAGCACAAACAGCCAACCACCCAACTGGTTATACAGCTAGGGACATCCCATTGGACCACATCTAAATAAAGCAAATACCTCATCACATCATAACCCAAATAAGGCAAACAACTACTGTAGTCAATGAGGTGATTTCTCTACTTTGCTTCTGTGTTTGGCCTACAAAATCTTGTTGCTCACGCTGCTAGGGTGAAGCTCTCTGAATGTCTTCTGAATGCTGCCCAATTCATGAATCATTCTTGGCTCAAATAAACTCTGTTAAATAATCTGTCTAAAGTTTTTAACAAGGTCACGCTATTGGCTGTACCACAAAAAATATAGTCCTTTGTTTTTGACCCAGGAATATCATGTCTTCTGCCAACATCCAGTAAACTACCAGGTAGACTCTTCGGCTTGCAAGTAGAATAAAATCTCAGACCCTTCACAGTTTTAATAGTTGTTGGTGACAAGGATGGGATGCTGGCAGAGACATGGCTTTCTGAAACAAACAAAAAAGACAAGGGTTCCACAGGCTTAGGGGATATGAGAAGATTCCCTGAGATCCAGTAGCAAATGTTCTTGTCCAAGCAGTGGGCACGGGGGAGTAAGGTTATTAATGTCTAGCGGGCGAGCAGGAAATGGTAGGATTGAAACAAGCTGCCCAGCAGCGCTCTGGTTGTTGCCCACTCTGCTCTGGTTGGGAGGAGGGGGGAATGTTATGATAATGAGGCAGCAAGTCCCACCGCACAAGATGAGAGGCAATGTGGCTATAGCTATTGAATACAGGATTCTCCAAAGCTGAAACAAATGATGTCAGCAATTGAGAATACAGATCTCTGGGTGACTACAAAGTTCATTAGGTTGAGCCATGAGTAGCCACCAGGCCACTTGAAACTGAAAGTAAATGTGCCTTGCTTACTGGTGCAGAGCCACTCTCCCTGCCACGCCCCCAGTCTCTCTCCTATTGTCCTCTACCCTGACATCTGCTTTAAGGAGAAAGATGATTAGAGGGGGTCACAGTACTCTTGTTCCTAAGAGGGACTGAAGACCTTATGCACCCATTCAAGTATGTTGGGGAACTTCAGGGAGGGGACTCAAATTTTTATGGCTCTGTGATACAGGCACTCAAGTCACCATTCTACCTGGCCCTGGGGAAGGAGGTACTCAGATTCAGCTAATGAAACCTGGATAGGATTTACAGTGGGGCAGGGAAACCAATATGACCTAGTGGAGGGGGTCCTTTGTGCCAATTCAATGTACCGTTGTTTGTACACCTGAACGTACAGTAGAAAGTGACATGTCACAGGTTCTTGTTCTTCCCTGTCCATAGTGACAGAGGGGGTTCTCCTAATCAGGAAGAGCTGCAGGTGGAGAAATGCTAGTAGGACAAACTCCCTGTCATTTGTCACTAGTGGATGGGTCAGGATTTAAAGCTGCCCCTACCCTCTGATGTCCCAAGTTTTCATTATATAAAATAATGTCCTATTGGTTGTCAAATCAGAATCCTCAGTCCCAACAGTCCTGACTGTACTGTGATCACACCTGTGCCAACCGATTTTAGGAGCTACTCACCACGTTAAGTTTCTTAGGACTATGTGGGTAGATTCAAAATGCCCAATCCCTTTGGCATTTTTGGAAAAATGGCTGTCTCTTAAGCCTCCCACCATTGAAATGGAAGTCTAGAGACAGTATGTGCCTGGAATGGCTTTGTGATGTGTCAGCTCAGCCAGACAAAACTACGTCTCCAGAATGCCCTTTCTAGCGTGTTTCATGTTACACTGGGCTACAAGGGATAGTCCCTGAGGCTGGACAGTGGCCGTTTTGCAGCATACACACACCTTCTCCCAAATACAGAATCACATCGAGGTGTTGCTGGCAAGAAGTTTTGCAAGTGTGGTTAAGTCTCGAGTCAGTTGACTTTAAGTTAAGGAAATAGATTATCCTGGGTGGGCCTGACTCAATCAGTTAGAAGCCCCGCAGGAGGATGCAGACCTTCCCTGAGCCAAGGCTCCAAACGGCAGCCGGACTGCACTGCTCTCCCTTTTGCTGGTCCCCCTCCTGACCGCTGCCTGAGATGACAAGCTCCAGCTCCTGCCTGTGGGGTCCAGCCTGCTCACTGGCCCTTCCTGACAGCCAGCCTGCCCTCTAGACTTCGCACTTGCTTAGCCAGCCCCAGCAACTGAGTAAGCCAATTTCTGAGTTTTATTTGTGTTTGTGTGTGTATATTATTCTTTTCCCCACTGGTTTTGCTTCTCTGGATGAACCCTGATTGAGATAGTCCACACTTGGACATTCTACTTAATGCTTTATATTGACTAACCCACAAACCAACATCCTGAATGGTGCCCAAACCAATCAGCTGCACTGAAAGCTGTCCAGCAAGTTGCATTTTCTACCTTTGGGGCCCCACAACTCTAATAACCCCTCTGAAGTAGCAGTCTGTGTGGCTGATGATTTTGCCAACTGGAGCCTCTAGCAAAGGGAGGCAGCCTCCACCCAGAAGTGCCCCTTGAGGTTTTAGATTCCTCACCTCCCTGACACAGCTACTTCATACACCCCTTTAGACAAGCAGCTATTAGCTTGCTAGCAAGCTCTCATGAAACTGAATGTCTGACCCAGGGAGTCTTGTGACCCTTCAGCCTAATATTCCCATTTTGGAGTGAGTCAACTCGAACTCAATGACTAACAAGATGGGAAGAGCCAAATACATTCACTTGCCAAATGGAAATGATACATTCAAGAACACGGTTGGTCAGGCCTCAGCAGCATATCAGCTTGATGTGAAAACGTGGCAATTTTCCTTTTGGGGAAATCTTTATTCCCCACCCCACCACCTGAAGCAAAGCTACTGCCTCATTAGGACCCTCGATTCACCAAGGTTCCCCTAAATGCCTGGGCCTGTGCACAGGATGTTTGCCAAAGCTGGAACCCAGTGGCATCCACTGGGCTGCTGCAGCTGTTCAGCCTCAGCTCTGGACATGGTCACCTGAGTCAAGGCCGTTCCCACAGCTCGGGCTAATATTCCCCCTAGATGAATCTTGTTATAGTTTTACTCACTCTTGGTCTGTTGCCAAAGGCCTAGCTGTTTGGTCTGCCTCTTCAAAAATCACAGCCTAGCAGATTAAAGACAGCTCTCTTTAGGGCTATAAATGGAGGAAACAGTCCACAGCTGCTGACTGAACCATCTGGGTGACTCAGGCAGATGTCCACAGAAAGAGCTGTTCTCTGATGTGACAGACTCGACTCTAGCTGTTGATAAGTCCCTCACTGCCCAGACTGCCACCATTGCTGCCTGGATCTGTCCTTGTCCTGGGCGGAACAATACATCCGTCATCCTCCACGGGCACAAAGCAAAGGACTGTGCTTCTGATGCAGAGGTTACCACAGCATGCCAGACATGCGGCTCCAGCCAGAAGCTGACCCTAAGTCTTGCAGTGAGGGAGGCCACATCCCAAGGACTGTCGCCTCTCCCACTTCTGGCAGATTGACAACATTCAGCCTTTGACCTCCTCTCAGGAGTCCTCACCCTGTTGACATTTTTCAGGTTACAGTGTTGGTGTTATAGTCCAATCACAGACTTCTGTCATGCCACTGAAATGAATCTGTGCCATGTGTTCAGTTTCCTGGACTATTCACAATCTGACAACAGCACACCTCTAACTCTCTCAACAATGAGCTAAAGGCCAAGATATTCAGTAGGCATTCCATACCTACGATCCACAGGCATCTGGTTTATTGAGCACTGGAAGAGCCTCCTAAAAATCCAAGTCAAAAAGTTTTCTTGCTGTACCTCCCTCATCTCCTCCTTGTCCACACAACATAAGGCAGTTTGTTCACTGAACACAGCTGTCCCTGGAAAGGAATCATCCTCTCTCAGCAGTTTCCTGGGTGATGATCAGGACAGAAGGATGGGTGGTGGGGGGAGGAGGATTATATAGACCAACTTGAAATCCTGGGATTCCACCTTGACCATTCCTGTGCATACTGCTCCTTTCGCTCCCCTTCAGAACCCCAGGCCAGCGTGGTTGGTACATCCCCCATGTGGCAGCCAGCCAAGAGGGCTTAGTTCTGGCTCAGTCACCTGGATTCTTACTGGACTGACATGGTTCTAGATCACAAGGATAACAACCTTGAGCACACTGTGGGCCAAAGTGAGAAACATAATGGGTCTCTGAGTTTTCAAAAAATCCCCTTCAGGGAATAGAAGTTGATTAGGGAAAAAAGGTGAAGTTACAGCTACTGGAATGGGACACACAAATTTGTCGAGGTGGAGGGAGAGAAATAACCTCAGCATCTAGGGAGAAAACAACTTATACTCTAGGAGGCAGGGGTGGGGAGGATGATTCATTTAAGATCTCTTGTCTTTCGGAACTGCCACTGGAACAGTCCTCACGAAACAAAACACCCTGGAGAGGCTCTCCCAAACTGCTGTGGCACCTTAAATTTTTTTCAGCTTTTTTAAGGTATAATTGACAAATAAAAACTATATATATTCAAAGTGTACAATGTGATGTTTTGCTATACATATACATTGTGAATATATTACCACGATCAAGTTAAGTAACATATTCATCACCTCACAATGTTACCTTTTGTATGTGTATGGTGAGAATACTTAAGATCCACTTTCAGCAAATTCCAAGTATGCAATACAGTATTAATAACTATAATCACCATGCAATACATTAGGTCTCCAGAACTTTAACCAACATCTTCCCATTTTCCCCTCCCTAACACCTGGCAACCACCATCCTACCCTCTGCTTCTATGAGTTTGACTATTTTAGATTCCACATACAAGTGAGATCACACAATATTTGTCTTTGTGTCTGGCTTATTTTACTTAGCATAATGTCCTCCAGGTTCATCTATGTTGCCACAAATGGCAGGATTCCCTTCTTTTTTAAGGCTGAATAATATTCCACTGCAATAAGCACCTTAAACTTATGCCTGAATCTGCCAACCCCTGCCAAATGGTTCAGAGAATAAGATTATCCCCATTACCAACAAGTCTATCAGAAACATCTGTCCCAGATCCTGCACTTCCTACACAAGCACCTGTCAACACCTCCAGATGTCTTCCCCATCCATGAAACCGGGGGACAGACCCTGATTTCCTCTGGCCATTCCTTTAACCCCAGACAAAACAGACCTCAGCTGGGGGAAGGGGGAAATCTCAAAAGAAATATCAAAGCAGGACGGGCTGGATACCTAAGAGTAGCAAAAAAATGCAGTCAATAATAAGAGTAGAGTTGATTGAATATAAACTTCCTTAGGCTAAGTCTTGATTTAAAGGTCAGGATGCCTGTTCCTTAGATGAATGCTGTATGGCTTAAGACAACCCCACTTCTCAACTTGTCTTTGCAGATTGCACCTAACTACGAGCCTATTTTGAAGTTCATACACCTCTAAGCTCAAAGGAGCCAAGGAGGACCTTAGTCATGACCAGAAATAATTACGCTGACCTCACCACTGACCAGAGTCCCACATGCCTCCCAGGACCCCCATTCATGATTTTGCTCTATAGTGCCTGTGATTTTAAGCAGTCGGGGAGCACAAGGTCTTTAAGCCCCTTTGGCTGCCATTGTACTCCTTTGAATGGCCATCCAAATAAATGCTAATCTTTAATACTGCAAACTCTGTTGTGAGAGACTTCCTAGTCATTTGGGCAAGAGATGCTCTCTTGGTTTGGTAACACCCATCCCCACAGCCACCACTCAGGCATTATGCCACTCAGCTAGTAGCACAGACACACTAGACAGATTGGACTGACTGCCCTCAGGAAGTCCCTCCAAAAACAAGGGCTAAATGCAACGATGTGAACTCAAGTGAAAACCCTAACACCTACCAGCTGGCCAAAAGGCCCTGACAACTGTGCCCACCAAATGATGCAGGGCCCAGTTGTCCATTGTAAAGGAACTTTCTTTCCAGTGCACCATGTGCACCCCCAGGCCTGTTGTGCTTTTTTGTGGAAGTCAGTATTAACTTGCCCCATTCCCCAAAACACTGTTATTCACATCTTTGGGGTGGTCATAAGAGACCATAAGTGTTACAGAAAATACCACCAGCAAGCCTTCAGGTAACCGTGGCAATCTCTCCACAAAGTCTGCCCTTGGTTACTCAGGGAGCTTCCTGGAGGGTTAACTAACTCATTATTTTATAAGCACCCTATGTGTAATACCCCTACAATGAGAGTCATCCAATTAAAAAGGTGGTATGAAACCTGTCCCTGACTGTAGCAAAAGTGATCAATACCACCACCCTAACTTACAGGGCATTCAGGTAAGCAGCCAGTGTTAAAGGGCAAACAAAACCAATGCCATTTGGTGACCTGCTTGCCATGCTTACTCCTACTTAGCCTCATTCCTTTGCCTCACTGACCACTTACACCCTAACCTTATGACAAAGGTAAAGGGAATAGAGGCTTCAGGGAGTAAATGATTTATTACAGCAGGTGGTATCAGTGGTCTGAGCACAGACATCACAAGACCTCCACCTCATGGATCACAAGACACCTGCTGAATGAAGTTACTACCTTATTTTTCTTAAGATGTTTCCTTGAAGTTATTCTTAGTAACAGGGCATTTTGCTATATAAACATTTTTTTTTTTGTCTTTTTCCGTGTCCGGCAATGGATCGCAACCCTCAGTGTCGCCCCCGTACCGGACCGGGACCGGCAACGGGATCGCAACCCTTGGTGTTGCCCCCGCGCCGCGCTCAGCCAGTGAGCGGGAACCGGTCTGTATGTGGGATCCGAACCCTCGGCGGGAGCGCCTCCGCGCTTCCCAAGCGGCGCACTAGCGCAGTGCGCCACCGGGCCGGCCTATAAACATTTTTTAACATGCAGAGTGAGAGAGCTCTTATCGCTGATGTCTGATTCTTCACTGCTTTCTTGTCTATAAGTCACCTCAATTAATAAATATTTCTGAATACTGAATGGACCTGCCCACTTGCTTCTTTGGTCTCAAAGTACCTTCTCAATTTGGAGGGCATTATTGTTTAACCCCCTCCTCACATACCAGGATTGCTGTGGATGACAGAATTGCCCTATACTTCCTCTTGTGGGCCTATAAGACGGATTCTGTGCAATCACTATACATATTGCCATACCTGGATTGATGCCTTGGAATAAGTGGGAAGGTCAGTAGAGGAACTTAATGAGAAAGCCAACTGGTTTTTAAGGCAAACTCTGGTGGTTTCTGGAATTTGTTCAGCAAGCTAGGATCAGGACACTGGGGTCATGGTTGAAGTCAATACTGCAGGTTGGCCTCATCCTGCTGCATAGAATCCTGTTCAGAGTTGCCCCAATTAAATGCTGTATGAGACCAACTGAACCCATGTAGTCCCTGCCCCCATCAGTCAGATTATCCAGAGTGGCTGACAGAGTGCCATACTCAAGGGAAAATTACTAGGATAAGGTGTGGAAAGGAGTAGTGACTATTAGTGGGAGACAAATGAGTCTCAAGTTTCTGCTGCATGTGGAGGAACTGCTGGTCTTTGTTCTGTGTAGCCAACAGGTTGTTTGTATAGCCAATAGCCTTCGAAGATAGTGATAGTGTCTCCTCCCACATCAGAGGGTAGGTGTGTGTACTGTTCAGAATAATAAAATTAGACAACTATCTAACCAATTCCTCACCTTCTACTCTCTCTTTAATCCATTCTAAATGAGACTTTGCACCTACCCCTCAGTTAAAACAGCATGTAGTAAAATCCAAGGAACATGTCTCTGTCCTTATTTTCACATCATCTTGATGTCAGTGAAAGATGATCTTACCCAACTCCTCAGCAGCATTTGACGCAGGTGAAGAACCTGCTCATTCTTTTCTGCTACCAGGTACCACTCTCTCCAGCTGCTCTGACTGTACTGCTCCTTTTCTAGATCTTTTCCAGGCTCCTCTCCTCTCTGAGACCTCAAAATGTTAGTGCCCCTGAGACTTCAGGACTCACCTCTTCTCTCTACACTCTCATTTCCCACCCATGGCTTTCATTGTCATCTGTGCTGACCACTCCCTAAAATACATCACCAGCCCTGATTTCAACACTCATACAGTGAATTGGCCACTTAACTTCACTACTTGGATCTCGCCAGACATCTAACATTTAACATATCCCAAACTGAACATGGCAGTTTAAATCTGATCCCCTACCCCAGCCCAGATTTCCCCAACTCAGTAATTATATAACCATACACTCAGTTCCTCAAGCCATTAGCAAAGGATTCCTTCTTTCCCCTTACTCTAGCTAATCCATCAGCAAATCTTATCAGCTCTATCCTCAAAATGTATCTTGAATTTCTCCATTTCTCCCCATCTCCATTACTGTCACCCTAGTCCAAGTCACCACTGTCTCTTTCTTGGAATAATGGAAGTTGGTCTTCCCATTACCAGTCTGGTCCCCTCAATTCATGCTGCAATAGCAGCAGGAGTGATCTTCTGAAAATATAAATCCAAGTATGTCTCTCCCCTGCTTAAAATTCTGGAAAGGCACAGTCTCTAAAGTAAAGTGCTAATTCTTCATCCTGACCAACAAGTCCCTGCATGATTTGGCCCCAGACAACCTCTTTGTCTGGTCACCACCCAACAAGTCACACTGGCCCTCAATCAGTTCTTCAAATACCTTGAGCTATTTCCTGCTTGCACAGGTTGTTCATTAGCTTGACACATTCTTGCTTTTTCCAAAACTGGATCTTCCTTATCCTTCTGTTCTCAGCTTAAATGTCACCTCCTCAAAAGGGCCTTTCCTGACGAGCCCATCCCATTGGTTATTCCTTTGCTCTCTGCTCCCCACCGCCACAGAATGTAACTCATAAGAGGAAGGATCATATATTTATAACTGATTTGCTCACTCTTGGTTTTTAGATGAATGCTGCATGGGTTGAATTGTGTCCCCCCAAAAAGATAAGTGGAAGTCCTAACCCTAGTACCTCAGAATGTGACCTTATTTGGAAATAGGGTCATTGCAGATGTAATCAATTAAGTTAGAGTGTGCTATGATTTGAATGTTTATGTTCCCTCAAAATTCATATTTTGAAACCTAATCGCCAGTGTAATAGTGTTAGGAAGTGGGGCCTTAGGGAGGAAATTAGGTCATGAGTGTGGAGAGCCTTCATGAATGGGAATAGAGCCCTTATAAAAGAGGCCCCAGAGAGCTGCCTTGTCCCTTCCATCATGTTTCATAGTAACACTAATCACAATAGCCAAAAAGAGAAAACAACCCAAATGCCATCAATTGATGAACATTTAAACAACACACAATAAATCTTTACAATGGAAACAGTATTCAGCCACAAGAAAAGGACTGAAATACTAATACCTGCTACAGCATGGATGAACCTCAAAAACATTATGCTAAGTGGAAGAAGCCAGACATAAAAAGGTCACATTTTATGATTCTCTTTATGTGAACTTTCAGAGTAGGTAAATCCACAGAGACAGAAAGCAGACTAGTAGTTGTCAGGGGCTGAGGGGAGGAGTCAATGGGAAGTGACTGGTTAATGAAAACAGGGTTTCCTTTTGGGGGATAAAAATACCCTGGAACTAGACAGAAGTGATGATTGTGCAACATTGTGAATGTACTAAATGCCACTGAATTAACTGTACACTTTAAAATGGTTAATGGCTAATTTTGTGATGTATAAAATTTACTTAATTAAAAAAAATAAAGCAAGAGTGGCTATTTTAAAGCAAAAAATTTACCACAGAGAGATACTATATAATGATAAAAGGGTCATTCCATCAATAAGACATAGGAAACAACAAAGCTGTCAAATGCATAAAGCAAAAACTGATAGAACTGAAGGGAAAAATAGACAAACCTATAATTATAGTTGAAGATTTCAATATCCTCTCTCAACAATTGATAGAATAACTAGGGAGAAAACCAACAAGGATATAGAAGAACTCAACAACACCATAAACCCAACAGGATGTAATGAACATTCATAGAACACTCCTCTAACAACAGTGGAATGCATACTCTTTTCAAGTACCCACAAAATATACACCAAGATGACCATATCCTGGGCCACAGAGAAAACCATGACAAATTTAAAGAAGTGAAATAATATAATCACAATAGCCAAAAAGAGAAAACAACCCAAATGCCATCAATTGATGAACATTTAAACAACACACAATAAATCTTTACAATGGAAACAGTATTCAGCCACAAGAAAAGGACTGAAATACTAATACCTGCTACAGCATGGATGAACCTCAAAAACATTATGCTAAGTGGAAGAAGCCAGACATAAAAAGGTCACATTTTATGATTCTCTTTATGTGAACTTTCAGAGTAGGTAAATCCACAGAGACAGAAAGCAGACTAGTAGTTGTCAGGGGCTGAGGGGAGGAGTCAATGGGAAGTGACTGGTTAATGAAAACAGGGTTTCCTTTTGGGGGATAAAAATACCCTGGAACTAGACAGAAGTGATGATTGTGCAACATTGTGAATGTACTAAATGCCACTGAATTAACTGTACACTTTAAAATGGTTAATGGCTAATTTTGTGATGTATAAAATTTACTTAATTAAAAAAAATAAAGCAAGAGTGGCTATTTTAAAGCAAAAAATTTACCACAGAGAGATACTATATAATGATAAAAGGGTCATTCCATCAATAAGACATAGGAAACAACAAAGCTGTCAAATGCATAAAGCAAAAACTGATAGAACTGAAGGGAAAAATAGACAAACCTATAATTATAGTTGAAGATTTCAATATCCTCTCTCAACAATTGATAGAATAACTAGGGAGAAAACCAACAAGGATATAGAAGAACTCAACAACACCATAAACCCAACAGGATGTAATGAACATTCATAGAACACTCCTCTAACAACAGTGGAATGCATACTCTTTTCAAGTACCCACAAAATATATACCAAGATGACCATATCCTGGGCCACAGAGAAAACCATGACAAATTTAAAGAAGTGAAATAATATAGAATGTTCTCTGGCCACAATGGAATCAAATTAGAAATCAAAAACAGAAACATATCAGGAAAATCTCCAAAGATACTAAGCAGCAGACTGCTAAACAAGCCCTGGGCCAAAGAGCAAGTCCCAAAGGAAATTAAAAAATACAATGAACTGGATTTCATTGAAATGAAAACAAAAACTTATGCTCTGTGAAAGACTGTTAAGAGAATGAAAGGATAAGCTACAAATTGGGAGAAAATATTTGCAAACCACATATCCAACATAGGACTAGTATCTAGAATATATGAAGAATTCTCAAAAATCAACACTGCAAAAACAATACAATGAGAACATGGGCAGAAGACATGAAAAAGCATTTTGAAGAAGAAGATATACAGACAGCAAACAAGCACTTGAAAAGACACTCAACTTCATTAGCCACTAGGGAGATGCACATTAAAGCCACAATGAGATATCATTATATAACTATCAAAATGGCTAAAACAAAAAATAGTGATAACACCAAATGCTTGCAAGGATATGTAGAAAGTGGATCTCTCATTCATTGCTGATGGGAATGTAAAATGGTACAGCCACCCTGGAAAAGAGTATGGAAGTTTCTTATAAAATTAAACATGGAATTATGATATCGCCCAGAATTGCACTCCTGGGCATTTCTTCCAGAAAAATGAGTGTTCACACAAAAACCTACACACACGTGATTAGCGGTAGCTTCATTCATAATAACCAAAAAGTGGAAACCTTCAATGGGTGAATGTTTAAATAAACTGGCTCACCCTTATAATGGAACCCTACTTGTGGAATATACTATAAAGCATATGTACTTCACAGGGCCTGGGTTTCCAAAGCCTTGCAGTTACAAATATTGACCGTGCAGAGGACTGGAAATTTTCCTCAGGCTATAAAGTCTCTGGTGTAAGATAAAGATTTGTGGCACAGCAAGGTTGCTGGCTCAAGGACAGACTAGTTACTGATTGTTATGTAAAGATACTGAGAAATACTATAAGAAGAAATGTTTGCTAAGATCAAGCTTTTGTTGACAGCCTTACTGGAATGTCATCTGGCTTGTTTCACTGAAAGTTACCAGCCTATATTGTTAAAGTATAACCCCACCTATGTTCCAGCCTATATTGTTAAACTATAACCCCACCTGTGTCTCTTCCTGTAACTTCCTGGTTTGGAAAATAAATGCAGGAAGAGAACCCCAATTTGGGGTTAATTTCCCAAGGAAGGAATGTCTCTCACTTGAGTGTTCCCAAGGGAAGTTAACCGCTTCGGGGTCTCTCACTGCTCAGAAGAGATGGGCTTTGAGTAATCCTTTGCATCTCTGTCACCCAGGGGAAGTGGGGTGACAAATCCGTGGGGGACGAAGCAACACAAAGCAACACCTACTCAGCAACAAAAATGAACAAACTATTGGCACACTCAACAACCTAGATGAATGCTGTAACACCAAAGTCAAGGGTGCAGATCCTTGTACCAGCCAGCCACCAAAATAATAACAATAACAATGACAACAACAAACTAGATAAATCACAAGAGAATTATCCTGAGTTAAAAAACAAATCCCAAAAGGTTACATACTGAATGATTCCATTTATATAACATCCTTGAAAAGATAAAATTATAGAAATAGAGAAGAAATTCCTAGTTTGTCACCAGATTTTAATATTTCTGATTTTCTTGTTGACAGGCAATAGAAAGGCTCACTAAGAAAATTCATTTCTAACAACCTAGTTTCAAAGCATTTACAAAGTGCTTGTCATGTTCAACTAGGAGCTAAAAATCAGGCAAAGATGTAGAAGACAATCTAGATTTAGAAGAGATAATGATACTGAACAAGAACTACAGTAATGAACACAAGATAGATTCATAAGATGCTTCATTATTCCTGGCAGCAATTGACTAGTGAACAACCAACCTATGGATAAGCGATTCTAAAGAAAGTCGTCTTCCCTTGCTTACTCCGAGCCAGCCTAGGATACTTCCCTACCAGCATCTCCCACTGCCAAGCCATCTCTGTGTCTCACCTCAGCCCTAACCACCCCCACCCAAGTTGGCTGTGTACAAACAGGAGGAGAAAATGATACACACGTGAATGCACTCTTCTCTCATGCCCACCTTGCTGCAATTCCTCAATATGAACATCCAAAGGAAGAGGATAAGGTGGCAAAGGAGAAGAGTTTGCTAAAACTTCCAGCTGCCAGGCCTCCTCTGGCTTCAGTTATCAGGAAACCATGCTGCATTCTTACCCCACCCCCTCAGCGCTTACTTCCCTCAGCCTTCACAAAACCCCCCTGACTCCACCCATCTCTCTTCATCCTATCCCAAAAGCATTTCCCAAGTGCCTCCTTCCATTTAAAACCCACTCTTCTACTCCCAGCTTTGCTAGATCCCTGCCATGAGTCACATTCCAAGGAACTGGAAAACAAATACAGAATGAAATTCATCATTTGTGAACACTCTAACCCTTGCCGTCTACTAACGCTCTCCTGTAACTGTAGTTAGTTTTTTAATAATTAGGTTACTTTTAGCAATTAGAGGTTTGATTTATACCAAGAAACCTAAAATTGAACTACTATTCATACCCACTGGGCAAGAAATGCTTTTGTCTGTTAATATATCTTGCCTGTCTGGCTTTAGCTGGGACCCAGCAAGTGAAGTCGGTGGGTGGTCAAAAGTGGTATCCCAGGGATGTGAGGACAGCTACAACAATGACAATATCCTCTCTGTTGAACTGTAGGGTGGATTTGGCTAACAAGGTGGCTGGTGAGGTTTCCCATCTTCCCTAAACCCTCCTGGTGCTCTGCTTCCAAAGCTTGGAGTGGTACAAAGAGATTATTTGGTCCCTGTACCAGAGTTCATCTACTTAACTCAAGCCCATAGTTTCATACTCAGTTCTAACAAACACAGTTGATTTCCAAGTTCACAGCTAATCAGAAATAACGAATCTTCTTACAAAGAAAAAGCACTTTATTCATTCAACAACCATTTGTTTGAGTACCTAAGTAGTGCCTGGCATTTGGAGATAAAGCAGTGACTAATACACAACAGTGACCCCTATCCTCCCTGGCTTACATAGGGGAAGGGGCTCAGGCAGTAGAAGAGTAAATTAAAATAAAAATAATTACAGCACTTTATAGTTGCTAACAAGGACAAAGAGCTCAGGATCTTGCACTTTCTCAGGGTTATAAGGAGCAACTATCCTTTCCAGAACTGTAGAAATATAGAATAAAAAATTTATATAACTTATTGACCCCAAATATACCCTAAAATTTATTTTTTAAAATGAAATCCCAGATGCCAACTTGCTTTCATCTATCTTGAAAGCTGAATGCCATCCTCTTTCTCTAGAGTAGAAAGTGCTAAGTGGAGGGCTTTAAGGTGGTATTTCCATAGAGGCAGGAACCAAAAACAGTCGTAGAGAAGGCAGGAAAGGAAGCAGAAAGTATGTCAAAGAAAACGCCTTCAGCTATTTTGAAATTTGGCCTAGGGTGGATGCTGTAACAAGGAAAAATACTCTTCTTTCTCTTCCTTTTTAAGATCACTTAGCACCCTGCTCCCTGGAATCCACACTAATTCCATACTTCAGTTGCTTTAAGCAACTTGTGTAGACTTACCTGGGCACAAAACCACTATGTGAAAAACTTCTTTTAGGAAAGTGGAGTGTATTCCAAACAACCGACAAATCAACTCTACATAAACTGGAGACTGCCAAGTTAATGTTAAACACAAGCCTTGTTTTCTATAATGTTTAATTCTGCATCATCTAGCCAATCTGCCACCTCCTCAAGCCCCAGCCTTATCTCATTCCACTCTTCCCCTCATTGCCTGCTCACTCCCTTCCCTCCGTGAGGGACTTCCTCAAATGTCACCTTCCCTCAACACCTCCTCCCCCACTTAAAACTGTAAACTTCCAACACTATGCCACTGAAAAACCCTCTATTTAACTTATTGTATTAACTATTATCCCTATTATAAGTCCCATGATTGCAAGGATTCATCTGTTCTGTTCATTGCTGTATCCCCAAGGTCTAGAACAGCACAGGTTTACCCGACAGGAGTACAATAAACGTGTGAATGAAGAAGAGTCGTTCATTCAACAAATGTTCGCTGGACACCTGCTCCCGTCCAAGTTTGTAAAGTCAAGACAAATAAGACATCGTCTCTGCCTTTAATGCACCACAAGGACAGCCGCACCACAAGCAAATGTCCAACACAGGACAAAAAATAAGCCCACAAGCATGTCAAAGAATGTGCCTAAAGTTCAGAGGAAGAGGCCTCCGCTTCGCCTTTCTGGGGACCAGTCCGGCTTCCCACCGCCGCGCAGCTCACCAGGGACCATCCCCGGAGGGTCTCCTCAGGACCTCCGAGAGAAGCAGGTCCCATTCGCCATCCCCAGGCCTGAGAGGTTCCTTCTCCAGAGATACAACTTCCTCCCTCTTCACGCCGGCCACGAGACTCAAGGAAACAAACGGAAAGACCTCAGACTTTCCGCCTCCGCTCCTTCCCTCTTCCCCTGCGTGCCACTCCCGACAGCTGCCTGGCACCGACCGCGGCTCCAGACCAACCGACCCAAAGGACCAAGAGCGCCCTACTTCCACGGCCCCCACCTGCTCCCAGCGTCCTCTTCGGCACCTCCGCGCGCGTGCGCGAACGGACCCACCAGGGTTCGGGCGGGGCTGGCGCCCCTACCGCGGCTGGACACGCCCCCAGCGTAGAGCTGGCTTCTGATTGGCTGCCCGACGCTCGCCCGAGCGTGGGTGGGAAGCCTGAGGCTGCACCCTATCAGTAATTGCCGGTGGAGTCGTATGCTGTTGCGGCTTGCTCCTGGTGTACTCTGCGGGCCTCGGGAATCCTTGCAACACCGCCAGCATGTCTCAGGTACGACGCGTGCCCCGCCAGGCTGAGAAGGTGCAGCGGGGCGGGAGGCCGGCGTGGGGATCATGACCCTGCGGGGGTCTTGCCTTTAATGCCGCGCAGTACCTCCTGGACCCGTGCCCAGCCCTAATTCTTTGGCAGTCTTGTGAGCGGAACTTTCCATTATGGGATTTCTAAAAATGTTACCCACCCCGCAACTGCTGGAAAGTTGCCCATGGGGTGGACTTCTCGGTGAAGCAGGGATAGGGGTGGAGGCGAAGGTCCCAGATAGATAGATGGGGGGACGGGGAGAGTTGCACCGACCGAAGGAGCGAGAAGACTGGCTCCCCCATCTGGAAGGACAGGGCAGGACTAGGGCGTCACGGCAGAATGGGGAAGCGTAGAGGCTTTGGCTGGGACCTTGGAGGTCAGGAGAAGTAGGGGCCGAGTGCCCGGCGTGCAAGGTCGCGGCCTGGGGAGAGATGAGGCATTTCTCTTTACTTCCAACGTAGACCCTTGTCTGGAACCGAGCTGTGTGGGGCAACCTCTGGCTCTTCCTGCCTGCCGCACCCCACCCCACCCCCCAGTCCGGGCACTGGGACGGAGGTCGGCGCTGAATGCCGGGGCCCCGGGGGGAGGGGCCCAACGAGCTCTGGCGGCTGACCGCGGTGCTCTAGTGCCCTGTCCGCTGCTCAGCTGTTTCGAGCACGCTCTGCCACCCCCGTCCACAGGTCAGGGCTTCGCTGGGACCCCGGCCATTCCCCGGTCGGGCCTGGTGGTGGCCAGGCAGTTGGCCGCGCTGCTTTACCCACCGAGTTACGCCCACTGCGGGCAGCATTTTGGCCTGCCACCTTCACCGCTGCATTTTCAGCACCTGGAACACCCGATGTGATACGTAGTTGTGATTGAATGAGCAACTTACGTGCTTCATCTCTTTGTTTTGCTGAATTTTTCTAGCTGCCCTTTTGGGGGGAAGGGAGGCACACTTGAGGGGGCTGCTTTTCCTGACCAGCCTTGCAGAAAGAGTGCTCCCTTTCCGTCCTCTCCCTTCCCATCACTGGACCCTGCCCACCCAGAGGAGGCCCTCATTCCTCTCCCCTCCCTCCCATATAGGCTGAGTTTGAGAAAGCTGCCGAGGAAGTTAAGCACCTCAAAACCAAGCCATCAGACAATGAGATGCTGTTCCTCTACAGCCACTACAAACAAGCCACCGTGGGCGACGTGAATACAGGTATGTGGAGCTGAGGTTGGGAGGGCCCTGCTCATCCAAGCAGGCTCCTCTTGCAGCTTGGATTGAAGTCTGTGGGAACTTCACTCTCAAACCACCTGAGGACTTACTCTTCAGGTGGGGCATGGTGAGGGTTCACAGTGCTTAAACTGGGATTGTTTACCAAAGACCATGTTCCTGGATTCTCAGTGGCTCAAGTAGCAGGATTCAAATATTGGTTTTAGAAAGGCTTTACTGATTATCACCAGTAGCTCCCATCTCCTAGGGAGGAAGCAAAGGCCCCAGCTTGGAGGAGATTTGCTCTAGGCGCTCAGCTCAGTAGTAATTTTGTTGAACCATACCACTTCTGCTCCAGATGGGCAGGATCAAAGTTACAGCACTTGGCAGCCCAGCAAAGCCTCGTATCAGGAGCAGAGAAGTACCTGGCTTCTTGGGGCAGGTCAGAAGCATTTTTGCTGACAAGTCTGTACGTTCCTGATAACCATTTGTTCCCTATCTGAAAATCTTGACACAGATTTTGAGGCCGTGCTTTGGACTACCAAATTCTGTAATATTGCCTTTCCTGCCTTTACTCCTTCAGTTTCTGCCCCTGCGCCCCTGAAACTCAGGCATTTACTGAGGCAACGGCACATTACATTCCATGCAAGGACTCAGGATTGGTGGTCATGGCAGCAGAGCAAGGAGGTCCCTCCCTGACCCTGTTCAGGAGAAGGGCAAGCATGGTCCCAATTCACTGTAGCTTGTATGGAGGGTGGAGCAGGTGGGCTGACTGCTCACCACCTGGAAGCCAGAGATGGGACACCAGAGCTAAGGTCCACAGGCAATGGCAAGTCAAACCCTGCAGTTCACACAGAGGGCTTAGTTGAGGGAGGTCTTGTGGCGAAGATGAGTTTTACAGTAGGTTTATAAACTCTGAATCTGGGAGGCCAGGTGAGGGGGAGGCGGCCAGAGGGGCTGGGATGCTTTTCTGCCAGACAGTATTTTCACAGACTGGCCATGCTGGTGCTACCTGCTCTTACATGAGTGGGGGTAGGCTGGCTTGGGAACCTGTCACTTCTAGGGCTGTACTATTCAGTAGCCACTGGCCAAATGTGGTTATTTAAATTTTTACTGACAACAGTTAAAATCGAAAGTTCTGTCCTCAGTCGCACAAACCACATTTCAGGTGCTCGGTAGCCACACGTGGCAAGCGGCTCCTGAATTGGATAGTGCATATGTATGTTTGTACCATTGTGGCAGAAAGGGCTGTCAGGAAAAAAAGGGCTGTCAAGGAGTGCAGGTGCAGTGTCTGTCAGGTGTGCCTGGGAACGCTTCCCTGAAAGCACTCGAAGACACTTATTTTCTCAGACACAGTGCTCTGGGCTATGGACACACAGATTGCACTCCTCAGCTTTGTGCTCAGTGTGACAGTGGAATAGGTCAGTAGGGAGGTAGTGAGTGTGTTTGCCAGCTGCAGGTGATAACAGGTCTGTAAGCATAAAATTGTAGTATAATTTTTAAAAACTTGCCATCAGTAGAAACCTCCCACAAATGAACAAGAAATAGACTAACAAATGGTAGAAAAATGGGGCAAGGATGCAAATAGACAGTTCACAGAAAAGGACACCCCAAAGACTAACAGTAATGCGTTAGGGAGAGAAATTAAGTGGCTGAGAGCAGGAGTGGGCGAGAAATTTCATAGTATTCACCTTTGTGGCTTTTGAATTTTGAGCCATGTAAATAGATGTTTTAAAGACCTTTTTTTATTTGAGTACAATTTTTAAAAGGAGGAATTTGAGAGTTTAATTTGTAAGACAAAGACTGCCTTATGAGAATGGCTTTCCTCCTATTTTCTGTTGATTTTAAGTCTGGATTTCCATACATGTGGGTTTCTTAATGCAGAGCCCACTGCACTAGACCTGTTAAACTCCATGACGCAGCCTAAAAGGAATAATAAAAGATGGTTTTCATGGCAAGAAAATTGATAAAATTTCCTCAGCACATGAAGCAGATCTAATGTCTTTCCTTCCCTTGTTTTAGACCGGCCCGGGATATTGGACCTCAAAGGCAAGGCCAAGTGGGATGCCTGGAATGAACTGAAAGGTAATTGTTCTAAACAGTTTCCCTCCTTTGTAAAGCCCAGTAGTTAAAAACTTCATTTTGGAGTGTAAGGTGTGAGCAGAGAGAACAAAGTAGACGAGGCACAGCTGGAAACCAGCCTGGCCTTCCCCAGATGGGAAAAAAACTGGACCACCTGCTGTTTTCTCCTAATACTGCTTATGCCCTTTCTAAAAGCACCATTTCTGAGCAGGGCTATCGTCTGGAGAGGAGGGGCTGGAGACCAGGCTACTGAAAAACAGGGTGGGAGGTGATATAGTTGGCATGGGCATTGGATGTATTCAGAATAAGGGGTCGTTTCCTGCCGACTCCTCCCTCTCCTGCACAAGGCTCAGCAGTGACCCCCTAGCCCAAATAGCCCTCCCCAGTTCCCTTCTAGCCAGAAGAGAACATAAAAGAAGGGAATGAGCTAATGCATGGCAAGCTGTTGGCCCATAGTAGGCTCAGTGAATGGAGCTATTATATGCTAAGCAATAGCAGCCAAGAAGTATCCAAGCTCCTACTTAATCACATGCCACCTGCGGCAGCAAGAACCAAAAGTTGGCACCAAAGCTTCTGGCAGCTTTTATGTTCTCTCTGGCTAGTTTCTGAATAAGCCCTCTGTCTTCTTGCAAATGAGAAACACTTGAATTCAGAAAGGGCCACGATACAATAGATACACTCCTAGGATTTGCAAGTAACTGGAAAGGGAATGCCCGCCTGACTGTCCATTTTCATCGGGCATTTCCACACTATTCTCAGGCTTTGTGTACTCGCCAGTGCTTCACTGCAGAATTCAGGAAACTAGGTGTTACTCTCTCTCAGGGATATATTCAGTGTCCTTTGTGCTGCAGCAGGAGGACAGATTGCCTTATCCCCCTCCACAAACCAGCTGCTTTTGCTCAGAATTCTCAAAACTTTTCTCTGGGGAGAAGGTACCTGGCTTTGCTTTTTCGCTGCCAGCTTAACAGCTCTGGGAGATAAGAGCTCAACACAAAAATATGAGTACTTGATAGGGCAAAGTCCATGAGAGTTAGCAGGACCAGGAAAATCACTGCGGTTCTCAAAACTTTTCTCTGGGGAGAAGGTACCTGGCTTTGCTTTTTCGCTGCCAGCTTAACAGCTCTGGGAGATAAGAGCTCAACACAGAAATATGAGTACTTGATAGGGCAAAGTCCATGAGAGTTAGCAGGACCAGGAAAATCACTGCGTTGACAGTTTCCTGCCTGTCTGGAGGGCCAAGACTTTCTTCCGAGGCTCCTGCTAACGACGCCCCCACTGCCATGGGGGCACATGTAGCCAGCAGGTGGGTGACAGGCCTCGGGCCTGCCGCACACCCACCATGAGCTCAGTGCTTTCATTGTGGGCCAGGTTCCTCAGGTACTTTAAATCTAATCCTTGGCAGGTCTCTGAAGTATAAGTGGTAGTAGAACCCCTGTCTTCCAGGTGAGAAACAGCCTCGGAGAATTACACCAGGGCTGTCTGTGGCCCTAAAGCCTGCTTGCCTCCCATGCTGCCTCCCTGACAAATAGCTCTGTTGCTTTCTTACAGGGACTTCCAAGGAAGATGCTATGAAAGCTTACGTCAACAAAGTAGAAGAGCTAAAGAAAAAATACGGAATATAGAGAATGGATTTGGTTGCCAGCCACACATTTAACCTAAACTGATATAATGCCTTGTTTTTTCTAATACTGCGGATGATGTGAAATAGTGAAAATAACCAGTTAACTCAGCTCCTCAAGGCTGTTCAGGATACGGCTCTAACAGATCGGGGCTAAAATGATTACTGACCTTCCCTGAGTAGTTTTTAATCACAGATCAATTAAAGTGCATTTTGTTACTTTAAGTGTTTAGTAATCTGTATTCTTGAAATGATTACTCCGATCTCTCATCCTCTCATCTTTTTTCTAAAGATTTCTTCTGAAAGTGCTTCGGCTTCCCTTCCTCTATACCCTGCTGGAGCATAAGGCAGCCAGTCCCACCCTGTCCCCAGGTCCAGAATGTGCTCACCCTTGTGGGGAGGAAAAGGGTTGTAGAAGTGGCCTTTTCTCCCCTCTTGTTGCTCCTAATTCCAGCCACGCTGAGGAAGATCAGGTGGGCCGGCTGACACTTGAATCCTTTGTCAAGGACATTGCTGGCCTCAGGCTCAGGGAAGCAGGGTTGAGGAGTGTCTGAAGTCTGTCTGAGGTCCAACCAGTGCATGGTTCAAGCAAAGGAGCAAGAGTGGAAGCCCAGTCGGGAGTGGGGTGTGCCCCTGCCGTGAGGCATTCCCCAAGTCCCATTGGAAACTCAGCCACAGGCAGAAGAGGACAACATTAAGTTGTGAGCAGAGGGAGTCCTCAGCAGGGAGAAGGCGGAGCAGGACCCGGGGAGGTTGCAGAGAAGAAAGGAGGACGTCGGTGGTTGAAAAGGAAGAAGGAAGAAAAAGAAACAGCTGTCAAGACCCTCCCTCCTAGATGTTCCCCTTCAGTCGCCTCTGCAGTTCTGCAAAAGAGGTAGGAGTTTTCTCATTCCGCAGGTGACAGTGCTGAGGTGAAAGGATGCAGGAGAAGCCCTGTGAGGCCAGGCAGCCCTCAGTCGGCTTCCTTCCAAAGCCTACACCCTGTTCTTAGACATAGTTCAGCCTCGCCCACAGAACAACAGGCCTGAGAACTTGCCTAGGATCGCGCAGCTGGTAAATAAACTTAAGAACCAGTTTTCAGATGTATATCTCCTTGGTTTGGGAGCTTGCACCTCCACAGAAACAGGAACAGCAGGGAGGGCAGCTGTCTGTCATGGCTGGGCTGTGGCATACCCTCAGTGTAAATGGGACTAGAAAGTGGAGAGGCTGAAATGTATGGAATTTGATCCTAGGTGATGGGGAGCTGCTGGAGAACAGATGTGGTTCCAGCCCAGCAGCTCAGGTATAGATGGGGAGGTTGCTCCAACAAAGCCAGGGGGTCAAGATCTGAAACCCAGACATGCGGCCCAGGTGAGGTGACTTCCAGAGCAGCAGTGTCATTTATGCAGGAGTTAGTTTTCCTGGGTGCTGATGTGATGGAGTGTGTAAGAGGCAGGGACATACAGTCCTGCTGTCCTTCCACCTGGCTCCACTGCACTGAGGCTGCCGAAACCACCAAACTCACAGGCACCTCCATGAGACCCATGAGATGTAGCAGGGAGCCACAGCCACAGCCACTTACCTGTGCTCGTATTTGGATCATCTCCTTTGCTCAGTTATTGGCTGTCTGGGGAGTAAATCAAGGGGAAAATGACCTTCAGTGGAATCCACGAGTTCTTGTCCAACCAGATCTGGCTCCAGGCTTGGTCCCAGCACACCCACCCAAAGGCTGATGGTAAGCATGAAATGAGGTTGTATGAGTTGCTGCTGGCATAGGTGCCCGGGGTGTGACACTTTATCCAGGATGTCTCCCCCACCAGGTTTCAGGCCATCTCTTGGCCCTGGTGACATCCCTTACAATATCTACGTGAGTCGATGACCTATTCCATAGCAAATTAGCACAACTTTGATAATTAGAGGGTGTGGGGAGAGGCCTCTGCCTGGCATTCTGACCTGTTTCTAGCTTGTGAAAGGCAGCCAGCCCTGGAAGACTAGAGCTCAGATGCCAGGTCTCTGCCTCACTGCTGGCCAGAATCAGAGAGCAATGGATCTTGGCCTACAGAAGCCCCAGTGAAATGGGCCAGTCTGGCCCTCTGCAGTTACACCGTGTTAAGATTGTGTTATGACTACTGGATATTTCTTCTCCCTTGAGATGGGCAAGAATCACTATGTGGCAGTGAAAAGGCTTGGATCCTTCAGGGCCACTGCTTGTGAGGCCTCAGATTAGTGGCCATCATTTACTGGGGACCTGCTAGGGCCAGGCTCCAAATCCCACAGCCCTTTGAGGTGGGGATTATACCTTATTACTGAGTAATGGGATTACTGTGCACATTATTCAAATAAAATTAAGGCTCACAGTCACATAAATGGAGCCAAAACCAGGGCTCTCTGGCCAGGAGGTCCCTGCTTGTCCCCTTCCATCACATTCCCTTTCAATGGCTGCCACTCAGCTCTGCATCTCCACTGTGGGTCTGTCAGATGATAACAGCATCCATCTCACTGGGCCAGTGTAAGATGCTGTCGTGAAGTCCCTCACCCACTGTGCAACAAGTTCCTGAGGACTAGTTTAGAAAAGCAGGTCCCATCTCCAAAGCTGGAGTGGGGCCCAGGTGAGTGCTACTTTTAAGCACCTCAGGTGATCCTTGAGCTCAGCAAGTTCAAGAGGTACTCTCCTCCCTCACTGGAAAGTTGTTGTGCCAGTTTCTCAGAAAGTCTGTGTGTGCTGAAAGCCAGTCGCCAGCAGCCTTGGGGCTGTGCTGCTCCTGTGATTGCCACAGTAGCCTAAGTACAGCCCAGGGGTGGTTCACAGGGGATTATTTTGACAACTGAGATTGGTTGTGGGGTTCACCAGTCCTCACCTTCACCTCTGTGAGGAGCCTACAGCACCTCTGTGGCGCTTTTTACCTCGAAGCTGTCTTTGGTGGCAGGCTTACTTGTGAATCCTACTTCAGTCGGTCAGGTGCTGGCTCACTTATCTTCTTGGAGCCACAGTCCCTTCATCTGGAAAATGGGTAGAATCTGCACCTCACAGCTGACAAAATGGGTCAAGCACTTAGCACAAAGCCTACCAGGCAGCAACTTGTGAGACGCCTGGAGGTCCTCCTGGCTTATGTACTCACCCCACCATCTGTGCACGTCCTGGCCTGGGGCCACAAAGAGCGGCTCCTCGCCTGGGCAGTGAGTACTCCTCACCTAGGGTCAACCATGCAAGTAAACATGGGTTGTCCAAGCACGTCCTCCCCACACCAAAGTAGTTCCAAGATCCAGAAGTCTGGGAACCAGTGCTCTCAGTCAAGAACCAGACATCTCAAGGGAACGTGGAAAGGCCACTGGATTGAAAGTTGGGGGGCTTTGCCTCAGCTGCTGTTCAAGTTAAATAGACAAGGCAAGTTATGTCACCTCTGTAAGCCTCAGTTTCTTCATCAATAAAATGGGGCTCAGCAGAAGGTCTGAAGTCTGATGAAAGCCAGAGGAGAGTAAAGAGAAGGCCCCAGGATGGCCGGCTTGACCAGAGTCAGGCTGGGAAGTTGTGAGGGGGTGGTTTAAGCAGCCATATGATGAAAGGTGCTTAAAATTAAATTACAGATATTTGGAGTTGAGAATGAGCCAAGAGAAATCACCAGTGGGGGCGGGCTTTTGCAGAGTTGTGCCTTTGAGGTCTGGGTCCAGGCAGCTTCCGTGAAAGAGAAGGTCAGAATGTTTCTTTCCTTATTTCTGTGACTGCACTGACCTCTCTTTCTTTTTTTTTTTTTTTTTCCCAAAAGATAACCAGTAAGGGGATCTTAACCCTTGACTTGGTGTTGTCAGCACCATGCTCACCCAGTGAGCAAACTGGCCATCCCTATATGGGATCCGAACCCGTGGCCTTGGTGTTATAAGCACCTCACTCTCCTGAGTGAGCCACAGGCCGGCCCCTGACCTCTCTTTCAAAAGACTTGGGGTAGCTAAGAACAAAGAGAAAAATAAGGGAAGCCCTGAGGTGGACCCTAGGGTTTAAAGATAACTAAGACATCCTTACCCTGAAAGAGCTGTACACCACAATCCGCTGCGCAACAGAAGTGCCCTGGGAGGCCCTCTCTGCCTGCCTCCAAGTAGAGAATCCCCCCTGCTTGGCATCAGCCCCCTGTCTTGGATACAGCTCAACCCTCATAAGACCAAGAATTGGTCTACAGCTGATTATGCTTTATGTTTTATGATTTTCCGTAAGTATCCTTGCTAAGCAATGAATGAACATTAAATATGGACTGCCAACATTTCCCTTCTTATGTAACTATAAAGATAGCCCCATAAATCTTTTCCAGGGAAATTGGTGAGTTTCAAAGATATCACAGCAGTCTGCACTTAGGGGTAAAGTTGAATAACCTAAGTGTGATTTGTGGGGCCCCAAAATACCCTGCTGTAGTGGGTTAAATTGTGTCCCCCCAAAATATGTACAAGTTCTAACCCTTGTACCTGTGAATGTGACCTTATTTGGAAATAGGATCTTTACAGATGTAATTAAGATAAGAATCTCAAGATAAGATTATCCTGGGTTTAGAGTGGGCCCTAATCCAATGACTGTTGCCCTCATAAGAGAGAGAGGCAGGTGACTTGAAACACTGAGACACACAGAGAAAGGGGCCACATAAACAGGAGCTTAGAGCATGGTGCTGATAACATCAATGTCCAGGATTCAATCCCTCTACCAGCCAGCCACCAAAAAAAGCACAAAAAAATGATAGGGGCAGAGACTGGAGTGATGCATCTACAAGCCAAGGAGTGCCAAGAATTGCCAGCAACCAGAAGCTAGGAGAGAGGCACGGAACGGATTCTCCCTCAGAGCCTCCAGAAGGAAGCACCCCACCAATACCTTGATTTTGGACTTCTGGCCTCCAGAATTAGGGGAGAATAAGTTTCAGTCGTTTTAAGTCACTCAGTGTGTGTAATTTGTTGCAGCAGCCCTAGGAAACAGCTGCCCACTCCCATGTGGCTGTCCACAGACTATTATCATCCTCCTGAGACCCTGTGAAGGTCTTTGTTCAAACACAAATGTGACACCGTTACCTGGAGTGCTGTCTTGCAAATACTTGATGGGGTTAATCTCTGTTGGCAATCAGGAGCCTTAAGCCTATGAGAGTCAGCAGTTTCAATAGAAAGCAGGAAGGAGCTAGTGCTCCGATTGCTGCCAAGGTGGCCACACTAAGATGATGTCCACCAGCACTGGAGCATCCGCATCCAGTAGGAAATTTGCCAAAAGAAAGGTGGGACTGCAAAGTGAGAGGGGATTGGAGAGGCTGATTACCTTGTCCTTAACACAGTTTTGCATAAGTGTTGTCTGAACTTCGTCAGGCAATATGTTGGGATGGAAACAGCATGGGATTTTCAGATAGACTTGAATTTGAATCACAACAGGGCCACTTTTGTTCTTTGTGACCTCGAGCAAGTTTCTTATTTTCTCAGAGCCTCAGGTTTTTTGTCTATAAAATAGGAATAATCTTTATGTTGCAAGATTGAGTGAGGATTTAGTAATGTGCCTGGTACACAATAGAAACATCCTTACATGGTAGCTATTAATCAATACAAAATTTTTGAATGAATAAAGGATGAAACTTTTAGGGCTTTAAGATTTGAGAGGTTAAGGTAACCCAGACTCCCCAATCTTAGACTACGACTTTTGTGTCATGTGTGCTTGGACTAGCACAGACTACCTCTGCTCTATTCTCACTAGTCTTAGACTATATGTCTTTTGTATCATGTGTGCTTGGACTAGCATACCTTCTTTTGAGGAGTAGTACCCCATCTCCACCCTGCCATCCCTATTTCTGACATCAGGAACCGATCAGAACCCTAGAGTATAGGGGAGAGTATTTTTCCTGAGGCTCCCAGCATGAAAATCCCAAGGAATACTGATTGCTTAGATTATCTGACCATCTCTGAACCAATCCCATACTGGGGACATGGAGCACCTTGATTGGCCAGGTCTACGTGAAAAGCCCACCATCCTCTGGAATCTCTAGTTGTAGGGGACATTATAAGCTAGAGCTGCTTGTGCCATCTTTCCCAACAGTGTGGAAGAAGCCATTTGCCATAGCAAAGAAGGATGCCAATATTCAAAGAGAAGCAGAGGCAGCAGATCGATGGAAAGAAAGTTGTGCAATATTATCTGGGTTCTGGATACAGCCATACAAGAAGACAAATCTACCCCTGAGCTTATCATAAATGATAGCTAATACATTCCCTTTTCATACTTCTGAGTTGGCTCCTTGTCACTTTGAACAGAAAGAGTATAAAACAGTATCCTTAATTCTTTTCTCCTGAGTTTACCAGCCTGGTGAGTATATTGGTCAGTTTTTTGTTATTACAATGCTCCAAACTTAGTGCCTTACAAAAATAAGCATGTATTTCTCACTCATGGGTCTGCCGTTCATATGTGACCCTGGTGGACCTCCCTGAGATCAGCTGAGCTTGACTCCAGGTTGAGGTATGGGTTCAGGTCTGTTCCATATGCCTCCTCATTCTTGGACCAGCAGCTATCTGGGGAATGTTCTTCTCCCAGAAGATTGCAGAAAGTACAGAAGGCCAAACCAAGCAGTTTGACCTAGCCAAAGACTCTGCTTGGGTCACAACTGCTCACATTTCATTGATCAAAACAAGTCTTGTGGCCAAGCCCCAGGTCAACAGGGCAGGGATGTTCTCTCCACCTATTCCAGCAGGAGATATAACAGAGTTTCATGGCAAAGGACATAGGTATGTAATTCTGTTGTAGGGAAGAAAAGAAACATTGAGAACAATAATTGAGGAAAGAGAAGAGTCATGGGAAGTCCCAGGTCACAATAATCTCACTTCACCAGTAATGCCCTTGACCAAACGACATCCTTCTTGGTCCACAAAGGTCGTCCTCCCAACCAAGTCCCTCATTCAGAAAGAATACACGTGGAGTGATGAAGGAGGAAAGGGACACATGAGCAAATATGATAGAGGGAGCTCCAGCAGATGTATCGAACCATGAGGAGACCTTGAGGATAGCAACAGAAAGAGAAGGATTTGATTCCTGATAACTCTGAAGACATGCTGCACTCTCCCTGGGCTGCTAACCTGAAAATTTCTTTCTGTAAGAGAATAGGTCCTTGTGTGTTGAAAACACCTATTTTCAGGGCACTGTTATATGCAGCCAAATGTAATTTCTCAGTGATACAGGTACTGTGACTAGTCAGGCCTGTGTCCATATAAGGTAAATGTGATAAAATCCTAGTGTATGGGACCGAGGATTCTGGAACAGAAACTACTGCATTTATAGTTATCCGAGGGTCTCAAAAATTTGATGCTCCAGGGGCCGGCCCGTGGCTCACTCGGGAGAGTGCGGTGCTGATAACACCAAGGCCCCGGGTTCGGATCCCACATAGGGATGGCCGGTTCGCTCACTGGGTGAGCGTGGTGCTGACAACACCAAGTCAAGGGTTAAGATCCCCTTACCGGTCATCTTATAAAAAAAATTTTAAAAATTTGATGCTCCAGGAGTAGAGAAAGAATAGAATACGAATTGAAGGGATTCCTTTGAGTAAGGAAAACTTCTTAAATTTGGGTTGTGAGCACATATTTCAGTATTTGTTATATTAGTCTCTGCACTTTCCTATGTTTTCAGTATTTTTTAGAATAGAGGAGTTGGGGGAAGACAATCACTTTACTACTCCTCCAGGTCAAGAAGGCATGAATAAGGATCCCTACAAAACTCCCTCCCTCCCCAATCAGGGAAGTAGTTTGACTTAGCCCATGTGGTAAATTGGATCATTGTTCCCAACGCTTTGCCTCCTCCCCGTAAAGAACTGTTTATCTGTGCCCCTTGCTATGCCACTTTGAAGAGCCTCCACTAGAATATGTGGAGTGATTGTCCCCACCCCATTGACTGTGGGCTTGATCATGTGAGTTGCTTTGGCAGATGAAATGTGACCAGCCAATGCAAGCAAGAGCTTTAAATGTGCTTTACTTGGCTTGGCTTGCACTCTTGTACTTCTGCCATCTGCCAAGAGAAGAATGTGCCCAAGGGACAGCTGTTGCCAAGTGGATGAGAGACAGGTAGAGCACACCCGCACCTAACCAACAGCCTAGAGTCAAGTCCAACTAATCCCAGACAAGCCTGGCAAAGCCACCTTCAACCAAAGATCTGTGACCTAGATATATAGAAGAATAATGTTGTGAGCTACTTAGGGGTTGTTGGTCATGCAGCATTGTTGCAGCAGCAGACATTTGTAGTGGACACATGATGTTTTCATCTGTCCAGCATCCCTTCTATTCTACTGATAACAATTCCTCTTTCTTTTAGGCAACTGCCAAAAGGTGGTTCTGGCAAGCTTTCAATCACAGTACCTCATCCCAGAAGTGGACATAGCATGAGTCCATTCAAGGTAACAGGAAGAAAGAAGAAAGAACCAAAGGACACCCCCTTTTTTTTTCTTTTTTGGTGGCTAGCTGGTACAGGGATCTGAATCCTTAACTTGGTGTTATAACACCACATTCTAACCAACTTAGCTAACTTGCCAGCCTTCCCTTCTTTTTTAAAGATAACGGGTTAGCAGATTTCCCCAAAGATGTTTGTGTTCTAATCTCCAGAACCTGTGAATACATTAGGTTGCATGGCAAAGAGGCATTAAGGTTGCATACAGAAGTAAATTTTCTAATCTGCTGACTTTAAAATAGGGAGAGTATCCTGGATTATCCAGATGGGCCTAGTGTACTCATGAGGGTCCGTAAGTGAGGAAGAGGCAAGCAGAACAGTCAACCTCAGAGTGGTGGGATATAAAAATGATTCAACTGGCCATCACAGACTTTGAAGATGGAAGCCAAGGCATGTGGCAGCCTCAAGAAACTATGAAAGGCAAGGATTCTCCCCTAGAGCCTCCAAAAGGAACACAGCTCTGCCAATGCCTTGACTTTAGCCTAGTGAGACCCATCAGACTTCTGACCTCCAGAACTGTAAGACAATAAATTTATGTTGTTTTAAGCTACTAAATTTGTATTAATGTGTTACAGCAGCAACAGGGAACCAATACAGGATTTTTCTATAAAGGACCACACATACCTCTGCTTACATCTCATCGGCTAGAATTTAACCACATAGTCATGCCTAGCTATGAGAGAGACTGGGTGCATTGCCAACCCAAATTAAATCATGATTTCATTACCAGGGGAAGGGGAGAATGTATGTTGGAGTGGAAAAATGGCAGCCTTAGTCACAGAACCCCTTTACTCTGGCCACAGTGATTTTCCAGAGGTGAGCGTATGACTCAACAGACTAACTCTTACCTGAGGTATTATTTGTCATAAGAAGAAAAATGTCTTCCTCATGGAGTTACTAGTGGTACTAATGCAAGCCCAGGGCTTACTGCAGCCACTCCCTGCACCCCCGACCAGGACAGAATGAGTTCAACAACAAAGACAGGAAGAGCTAAGAGAAGGAGATTGTTCTAGTCATCTATTCCTATGTTACAAGTCACCCCCAAAATTAGTGGCTTAAAATAACCACAATAATTTTATTATCACTCACATGGTTCTGGGGTTGACTCAGCTCAGTTGGGGGGTCTTGTTCAGGACTGCTTATGTGGCTGCAGCTAGATGACAGCTCAGGCTGGAGTCATCTCAGAGCTTCCTCACCCATGTACCTGGTGGCTGATGGTGGCTGTTGGCCAAAACACCTGCACATGGCTCTCCATGTGGCTTGAGCTTCTTCACAGCATGGCGGCAGTGTCCTTATCACCTTTTATGACCTAGCCTCACATGCCACACAGCATCATTTTCACCACTGTGATAAGCTCACCCACATTCAAGGAGAGGGAACACAGACCCTATCTTTCATTGAGAGGAATGTCAAAGTCACACTGTAGGAAAGACCTGTGGGAAGGGAAATTCTGTTGCAGCCATTTTTGGAAAATATTATGCTGCCAAAGATTCATGACATTATCACATGAGGCTTCAATCAACCTGTCCTTTCTGGATAACTAAATCAATACATCTCCTTCCTGCTTATGCTAGTGTGAGGAGGGTTTCTGTCACTTCCTGGCTACAAGAACATTAGAACCACATCTCACAGGGCTGCTCTAAGGGTTAGATGAGTGATAATGTTTGTAAGTTCCCATCACAGTAGCGGCTGCATAAGTAGCAGTTCCACTCTCCCTGTTCCTTCTCTTCCAGTGAACTTTCACTTTCCCTGTGGATGAGAGAAATCTGCTACTAATGCCATCTACGTTGCAAGAGAGCAGTAGGAGCATCCTTTGCCACTGGGGACAGTTCATGGCCTTGCCTTGCAATTACACTCTCAGGAACTTTTGTAATACATGTGCTCTAGCCCGAAGCAGACAGAGCTCTGCTCTTCAGCAGGAGTCTTTGTTCCCTCCACCCCTGATTTAACATTTCTATCGGTGTGATTCTAAACTGGGAACTGCACTGTCTTCATATTATAGTATAAATAAAAGATTTTGCGAACTGATTTTTAAGAGTTTTTTTTAAAAAGCCTTTTATAATACAGTTTCTTTAAATATATCACATTAGCAATCCCCAGACAGAAATCTCCTTCATCTCCCATTTTCTAGACTCCTCCATTTAAAAAAAATATTTTTCCTAATATGAAAAATAACATGTATACATTGCAAAAAATTTAGGAAATACTGAAAACTATGAAAAAGAGAACAAATAATCTCTCATAATCTTTTAACATGTAATGGGAATCACATTGTGTATAAAGTCCTGTAACCTGATTTTTCTCCCCTAAAAGTATATCATGAAAAATGTTGTATAATATTTGTATCACATTGCTAAACTATAATTTAATTAGTACTGTATTAGTCTGTTTCTGTTCTTTATAACAAAATACATGGAACTGGGTAATTTGTAATAAATCATAATTTATTGCTTACAGTTTTGGAGACTGGGAAGTCCAAAGTCCAGGGAACACATCTGGTGAAGTCTTGGTTGGTGGTGACAGTGGTGCAGGGGTCTCACATGGCAGAATGGTGGAGCAGAGAGAGAGAGTAATCTCATCCGCTTATCTTTTAAAGCCCTTAGAATCACTCCCATTATTCCAAGAATGCATCAATCCATTCACAAGGGTAGGTCTTTACAATCTTATCACCTCTTCAAGGCCCCATCTTTCAATTAGCATATCAGGATTTTCCACCTTCAACAGTTACAGTGGGGATTGAGTTTTGGGGGGACATTCAATCCAAGGCAAGAACGCTGACAGACAATGTCCCATTTTTCTTTTATTTTTTATTTTTTATTTTTTTCTGGCAGCTGGCTGGTATGCGGATCTGAACCCTTGACTTTGGTGTTATAACACCATGCTTTTACCAAATAATCTAACAAGTCAGCCTTCCATTTTTCTATTATTGTAATAACTTAAACATCTTCAGGGCTGACCAGATAGTTCAGCTGGTAAGAGCACTGCCTTATAACACCAAGGTCAAGGGTTTGGATACCCCTACTAGCCAGCCATAAAAAAAAAAAAATTGTAGCTCTTTGAGAATGTTTTGATTTTTGCCCTTAGAATAGATATCCTTGGCTATAACTTACTGATTCAAAATGTATGACCTCTTATATATATAGTTAAATTATTTTCATAAAAGCCTCTTACTAGTAATGTAATAAAGTGCCCTCTCATCACTTCGTTGAGAGCACTGAGTATTATCATTTTTTAAAATTGTTTTGTTTTTATAATTTAGCTGATAAAAAACGGTATCTGGCAGTTTCAGACTCCCTTGAAAGTGAAGAAGGTTTGATATGACATCTCTCTCTCTCTCTCTCTCTCTCTGCCATCTTGCATGATTTCTGATTGTTTATCCTCCTTCTTGTTGGACTTCAGAGCTATTCTGGCAGACTTTTCTTTTGTTCAGGTTCCAGCTGTACTCTCCAAAGTCTAACTCTGCCAGGGTGCAGCAGGTCAGATGTTATCCATTAACCATGGTAGTGTGTGTTAAATGGTTGACCAGGAACACTTTGGAGCCAGCAGAAGTGTTGAGTGAGGCTGCGCCTGCCCCTGAAAGCCCCACTTTATTTCTGCCTAGTGAGGAAAAGCAGCATCTTCCACTGGTCAGGGCAGGCCAATGAAGCACACAGGAGGAGCTAAAAGCAAAGCCTTATCTGGCATTGCTGCCGCTAGAATCTGAGGAAGCACACCTCCTTAACTGTGCACATTAACAAGACTCCAATGTTTAAAAGGGAACCTGGAGCTCTTGCATGTGCAATGACTGAGTTATCTGAAAACAGTGTTCAGGGCTCCGAGGGGAGGAAGCCACTTTCCAGCAGAAGAGCCACAGAACACACAGTGGGACACACAGAGGGGGCTAAGGACCTGCAGGAGCCAGAGGACTGAGCAGCAAGACCACATGGCCTGGGCCAGAACCGAGACCATTCTTTTAGCTACATCAAACTTTAAAGGACTTCCCACTTATTTATTTCTCCCCATTTTATTATGAAACTTTTTGAACATATAGAAAAATAGAATTTTACAGCAAGCACCCAAGTGGAAATGGGGCAAACCCCTAATATTTCCCCTAAGCTATCTCTATACCCCCAGCCAGAGGAGGCCTCGAGCTGGGGGCAGGGAGTAGCTGAAGAAAAAATTAGCTTAATGACAGGCTGAATTCCTGGGAGTGACTGTTAACACTAAGATAAAAATAAAGTTAGTTAGGGCTGGCCCATGGCTCACTTGGGAGAGTGTTGATGACACCAAGGCCACAAGTTCGGGTCCCTATATAGGGAAGGCCGGTTAGTTCACTTGGGAGAGCGTGGTGCTGACAACACCAAGTCAAGGGTTAGGATCCCCTTACCGGTCATCTTTAAAAAAAAAAAAAAAGAATAAAGTTAGTTAAACATATATCTCCCTGATGTTAAACAAGATCTCAGGGCCACCAGATGTTTGTCCTCAGTAAACAGCTTAAGATAATATCAGTAACAACATCTCACCTTGTTTTTGCAGACCACCTGAAACTACAAGCCTGATTTGAAGCACACACCCTGGACCTTGAGGCGCCATGGAAAATATCAGTCAAGATGCCAAGAATAGTTGTGCTGACTTTGCCCCAAACCCATCAACTCCCGGGACCCTATACTCATGACTCTGCTCTACAAATGCTTGTGATTTTAAGCTATCGGGGAGTTTGAGGTCTTTAAGCTCTTTGAGATGCCTTATGTTCCTTTGACTCGCCTCTCAAATAAATGCTGATCTTTATCACTGCAAACACTGATGTGAGAGACTTTTTAGCCATTTGGTTGGTGAACAGCAGAACCCCCTCAGTTGGGTAACAAAGTAACCACTACATAGATGTTACCAAAACATTTTACTCTAGTTGCTTTATTCTGTATCCACCTATCCATCCTTCTATTCATCCAACTATCTGAATTATTTTTTGATGCATTTCTTTTTTTTATGTGAATCTATAGTCATTTATTTTTTTCTTTTTTTTAATTTTAACTTCTCAATATACATTGTAGTCGATTTTCATGACCCTTTACCTGTTCCTCTTTCCCCCTCCCTCTCTTCCCTCCCTCACTACATCATATCTGTTCACTTGTCTTAAAAAGTTTTTGATGCATTTTAAAGTAAATTGCAGGTGTCAGTATGCTTCCCCCTAAATACTTATGCATATATATTTATTAACTAAAGTTCAATTTTTATAACAGTTCAATTATTTCTTTGGGGCTAAATTTATGTACAACAAAATGCACAAATCTTAAGTGTACCATGTGATGACTTTTAACAAATGCGTTTACTTTTACAACCCAGATTTCTGTCAAAATATAGAACATTACTACCAATTCAGAAAGGTTCGTCATACTCCTTTCCAGTCAATATCTATCATCATGCTCCCAAAGGCAAATACTGCTGTGATGTTTTCCTACCATAAATTGGTTTTGCCTGTTCTACATCTTCGTAAAGATGAAATTATACACTTGTATTCTTTTGTGTGAGGCTTCTTTCACTCCCTGTAAGGACACTTAATTATATAGGAGAAAAATGGAAAACTATAGAGCTTGCTGGAGATGGTGTTTTCATTTAGGGACAAGAGAAAAACTTTTTCCATTAAATAGAATTTAAAAGATAGTGGGAAACACCATTACAGGAGTCCAAACTCTTCCCAACTTATTCTATGAAGCCAGCTCTACCCTAATACCAAATCCAAATAAAGACATTATAAGAAAAAAAAACTATAGACCAATATCTCTCACAAACATCAATATGAAAATCCTCAACAAAATATTAGCAAATTAAATCCAACAATGTATAAAAAGAATTATACATCACAACCAAATGGGATTTGTTTCAGATATGCAAGGCTGGCTCAACATTCAAAAATCAATTAATGTAACCTATCACATCAACAGGCTAATAAAGAAAAATTACATGATCATATAAATAGATGCAGAAAAAGCATCTGACAAAATCCAATACTCACTTACAATAAAAACACTAAGTAAACTAGAAATAGAGGGGGAGCATCCTCAACTTGACAAACAACATCTACAAAAAATTTACAGCTAACATCATATCTAATGGTAAGAAACTCAAAGCCTTCCCACTAAGGAAACAAGGAACAAGGCAAGGATATCCCCTCTCACCACTTCTTTTCAACATCGTACTAAAGTTCTAGCTAATGCAATAAGACAAGAAAAGGAAATAAAAAGAACATAGACTGGGAAGGTAGAAATGAAACTATATTTGTTTGCAGATGACATGATTGTCTATGAAGAAAATCAGAAGAAATCAACAACAACAAAAAAACTGGAACTAGTAAGCAGTTATAGAAAATTGTAGAACACAGGTTATTATACAAAAGTCAATCACTTTCTTGTATACCAAGTGGAATTTGAACAAGCAGAATATGAAATTTAAAACATAATACCATTACATTAACATCCCCCCAAAATGAATTTCTTAGTTATAAATCTAACAAAACATGAACAAGATCTTTATGAGGAAAACTACAAAATTCTGGGGAATGAAATTAAAGAACTACATCAATGAAGGAATATTACATGTTCATGGATAAGAAGGCTCAGTATTGTTAAGATGTCAGTTCTTTCCCAATTGATCTATAGATTCAATGCAATCTCAATAAAAATCCCAGCAAGTTATTTTATGGATAACAACAAACTGATTCTAAAGTTTATATGGAGAAGCAAAAGACACAAAATTGCCAACACAACATTGAAGGAGAGTACAAAGTTGGAATGACACTACCTAATGTCAAGACTTACTAAAAAGCTACAATAATCAAGACAGTGCGAAAACCTACATGACCTTGGTGTGGCAGTGACTTTTTAGATGCAACACCAAAGGTATAATCTATAAAAGAAATAATTGATAACTTATACTTTATTAAAACCAAATGATATGGACTATTCACACAATGGAATAATGTAGGATGATGAACGGACAAACTACAACCTCATGCAACAGTATGCTACAAGGTTGTCAGAGGGACACATACAGAGAAGGTGTAAATGCTCCCTGGTAGAGTGGGTCCAGGTCTAGAGGAAGTAAGGACAAGCAAATCTGATGAGCAAAGTATTCAGCCCCCATGGAGGGAGCCCTAGGAAGAGTGCTTAAAACATGAGATTTACTTCAGTGCTGGCAGGTCTGGGTTCAAATCCTGCCTCTGCCACTTGCTACTTAATCTCTGTTTACTCATCTCTAAAGGGGGTTATTATGAGGATTGAGTGAAATCAAATGTGTTCAGATGTATAAAGTGCCAGGCACCCAGCACCTGCTCAATAAGTGGGGTGATTATTTTATTGTGTGGAGGGAATGATGATGTGGTGTACCAATCCTAGAAGATGAGGACAATTAAGTCCTTACCTATGATGGACACATAGCTGACCCCTCCCTGAATTCCTATGATATCATACACATAGGTTTCTTGGTGGACTAACCACATGCATGGAATCTAAATGATGTGTTTATGTGTCTGTTGCCCCTACTGCCTACTGGATATGGGATTGGAAATGTACCTGGCACACAATAGACATTCAGTGTGTGCATTGAAAAAATAAACCTTGGGGCCGCCCCGTGGCTCACTCGGGAGAGTGTGGCACGGGAGCGCCGAGGCTGCGGGTTCGGATCCTATATAGGGATGGCCAGTGTGCTCACTGGCTGAGCGTGGTGCGGGTGACACCAAGCCAAGGGTTACGATCCCCTTACTGGTCACAAAAAAAAAAAAGAAAAGAAAAGAAAAAAGAAACCTTGATAGGAAGCATTGGCACTCCCTCTGGAGACCAAGGGAAGAACTACTACTGAGCTGACCATCATGTTGGGTTCCCACAAATTTATTCAAGTCCTGTTGCCTGGCTGATTGTGCAGCCTCTGCTTTTGGTGGCTACAAACAGTGCTGTGAGAGGAGATTTTTACTGAATTCTGAACTTTTTATGCAGAGCTCAATCCTGGACCCCACTGCCTGTCTCTTGCCACCTGCTTTGTGGGACCTTCAGGATGCCTGCTTCTCTGATTCACCTCTAGGTACTTGTCCCCACCCCAACCTCCCCCTGCCCAATTGGCTCCAGGCTGCGGCACCCTTGTATGCCCTTGAAAAAGCTGTTCCCTCTCTCCCCCAGCTGGTAACTCCCTCCTCTGTCCCACTCACCCATATGGACACATTTTTATCACAGAACTCTAAATGCCCTTTGAAGAAGGGCTGTATCTTTTCTATCTCTGTATCCTCAGAGCTTAGCCACATAAATCCTCAATAAATCTTTATAGACTGGATGAATAGATGGATGTCAAAATTCCATCACCTTGTCTTCCTCAGCTCTACCACCTTCAAAGTATACTGAAACAAATGATATTAGCAAATAGCCATTGCTAACAATCATTGCCACAATTAAGATAATGTTATTTGCTGTTACAGTTGAGTAAAACATCTCAGTGACTCAACACAATAGAACTTCATTGCTCATTCCTGCAAAGCCCAGAACAGAGTCCCTGCTCAGTGGAAGACTTCTTCCAGGTCCTGCCTCCGACCTCCTCCACAGCCTCGGGGTCCTCAGTATTCATCCTGCAGACAGGGAAAGCATGGAGGTTTTGATGGGCTAGGTCTGGAACTGACATGCATCACTTTTGCTGATATTCCACTGGCTATAATTCAGTCACATGGTACCCTAGTTATAAGGGAGGCTGGGAAATGTAGTCTAGCTGTGAGGGCCCAGACAGAAGAGGAACAGAGTTTGCTTAGCAGCCAACCAGTCTCTGCCACACTTTAAGGAGAATTCCTTTACCAGCTGAAAGATTTGATAATTTAGATTCAGCTCTGCCATTAACATCAATAGACTATTTTAAGATCAGAAGGGCTTTTGTGGGTGGAGAGGAACACTTACCACCACTTGTATGGCAATTAATGCTGCCTTTGTTAAACACAACACTAATTGTTTTCTTTTTGGTGGCTGGCCGGTATGGAGGTTCGAACACTTGACCCTGGTGTTATCAGCACCATGCTCTCCCAAGTGAGCTAACTGGCCAGCCGTAAACAAAACACAATTTTAATAAACCACTTTTAGAGAATGATTTTTCTTAAACATTTGAAAACTGATTTAACTTAATTCAACAAATTGCCTGAACAATTTAAACTAAAATTATAGTTTTATCATGACTGATTATTTGAAACTTCAAATATTCTAGTCCGGGAATCAGCAAACTATGGCTCACTGGCTGATTTTATAAATAAGGTTTTATTAGCACACAGCCACACCCTTATTTACATATTGTCTATGGTGGCTTTCACTCTACAACAACAGAGTAGTTGCAACAGAGATCATATGGCATGCCAAGCCAAAAATAGTTACTATCTGGCCCTTTAAAAAAAAACATTTAGACTGGAACACAATATCCACAAATACAACAAAACTAACTACCACATTTACATTTAAACCTGTTTTAAGATACCAACACCATGAGATCCATCTTATAATCCCCACCCTTACACTTATTCTTTTACCTTTTTTAGAATTGTGGTGATTTTGATACCTTCAAGGATACAGTAAAAAGACCCTAAAGCAGTGGGGGGAGAAGAGAGAAAAGAGAAGAAGGAAGAGGAGGGAAGGTGGGGGGCGGTGGGGGAGGAGTAGGGGAAACACATGCTTGTTTTATGAAGACACATTTTGATTAATGAGGACAACTAGACGTCTCATTCCTCTGAAATCAAGGAATGGGGTCAAGGCAGGCAGTTCTCTTTTGGAGACTGCCATACCCACCATTTGCTGCAGGCTCTTGCCCTTCTTTCTCCTTTGCAATTCTGTGTGACCACCAGTGCTGACAGATCTTTCCCTACTTTTCCTTTTTTTTTTTTTAAAAGATGACCGGTAAGGGGATCTCAACCCTTGGCTTGGTGTTGTCAGCACCAGGCTCAGCCAGTGAGCGAACCGGCCATCCCTATATAGGATCCGAACCCGTGGCCTTGGTGTTATCAGCACCGCACTCTACCGAGTGAGCCACAGGCCGGCCCTTTCCCTACTTTTCCTGATCATCTCTCACTTGCTCACACCTCCATGTTCATCCTCTACCACTTACAAATAGAGGAGGTGTAATACATAGCCTTATTTATTGATGGCTGGCCAGTCCAGGGATCCGAACCCTTGACCTTGGTGTTACCACACCGCATTCTAACCGACTGAGCAACTGGCCAGTCCCACACGTAGCTTTATAGACATATTAACATTCTCACCGCTAAAAATTTTTTTAACTCTATTTTTGTTTGCTTTATGTAAACTTTTTCCATTCTAGGTATCATTATAGTCTCATGTCTTTTTAGACTAAACTCGTTTTTAATAACTACAATTATTATTCAATTGGGATAAAATCATTGCCAATTGTTAAAATTTGGCCAAGTGGTTCCTTTGTTCTATTAGCACTGCATCTTTGAAGCTTTCCATTGTTTGAGGCCAACAGCAGGATATTCTAGGCCCATCCTGAACTTTCTCTGCCTCCAGAACATGGACAGGACATCAGTTACCTTCTACCAGAAGCCTGATTCCTTCTAGTGTAGAATTATATTATAGTTCAAAATCTGAGCACTTAGAATTAGGTAAAATACTTCTGCAGAGTCACTTTTGAAGTTGGGTTGGCCAGTTAGCTCAGTTGGTTAGAGCATGGTATTATAACACCAAGGTCAAGGGTTTGGATCCCTGTACCAGCCAGCCACCAAAACATCAACAAAAACAGCACATTTTTGAAGTTACAAACCTGGAAAAGAGATGTTTTTTTGACTGTGCCATTGCTCATCTTTCAAATTTATTTTTCTTTAAATCCTAGGAAGACAACAATCTTGAGAAGTTGACTTTAGGAAGAAAGTAAAGGTTTTCTGATTTCCAAAAGCTTTCCGTTACTTACCAAAAGCAAAGCTTAGAGGGCTGAGAATAGACCTTTATTATAAATTACAGTACAGTTGATTGAAAAAATCTTCTCTGACCAGGCCAGCTAAATTGTAGTGTCTTGGGAGATCTGGAATAAGTCAGTGGTCAAGTCCACACGCCCTGGAAAACATTGTCATGAGAACATTTTTACTTTGAAGCAGATGTGATGGCACCAGAAAGTCATAAAATAGTCTAGAATGCTTCCTGTGATCCTTACCCTAGATTCCTATGTGTAGGATGTTACCTAGTGACAATCCCAACTCTGTACATCATGTACAACCAATACAAAAACTGATGAAGTGATTAAGCAGGATTGTCCTCTCTCTCTCTCCTTTGATTCTTTCCCCCTCCGTGTGATTTTAAATGCTAAGCTCTGCTGACCCTCTTCGGAGGGCATTTCTCGGGGTGACCTGACCTATGCATTTCCTGGGATGCAATCACCATATTGGCTCAATAAATCCTATGCAGCCTCAGTTTGGTTTAGGTCAACACAGTATAAAGAAGTTACAGAATCTTACCTAAGAGGTGTTTGTACTCCCTCAGACAAAGGAGAGCCCCCTAAGGAGGGGCTGGAGGAGGGGAGCAGACAGGGGAGCGAGAGAAGGGCTGCTTGTGAGTCCCCCATTGTCTTCCCCTCTCCCTCCTGGGCCAAATATAGAGGAAGGAGACTCAGTCTCACAAGAGCAGAACACTCAGGTGGTTTGGGCACTGGGCTGGAGGGACGGATCAAACAGGTGGCTCCTCCCTGCTTCTGGGCGCTCAGCTAGGTCTTGGGAAGGCTTAAGGCCCCTGTGGAGGAAAACAGAGTGCTAGTGCTGAGAGCCAGGTCCGGACAGCTCCAGGATCCAAAGATGCCCATGGGCCCAGAAGACAACCCAGGTTCCCCTTCCCTCTGAGGAGGAGGGACACAGGCAGGTCTCCGAGGCCAGAGCTTGAAGGAGAGGTGCATCCCGGCCTCCAGGGTGGCAGCCCCCGCAGGGCTGAGGGGAGGACAAGCCAGCGCAGGGGCTCCGAAGCCCTCAGGCCTCCCTAGAAGGCATAAGCAGGCCCCGAGTTCCCGAAGCCACCCACGCATCAGTAAAGGATCCAGTGGGGACCCCGAGACAGCCCCAAGTCAGAAGCCATCCCCCTGTCCCTGCCCCCAGAGAGGAGAAGGAGTCCTGACGGGAAGGATTATCTCTGAAGAGACGACGTCTTTGCAACAATCTCTTTGGAACCAGAAGAGTCTGAAATACCTTTAATCAGCAAGTTATTCACTTCGCATCACGCCATACCCACCCTCCGTCGGACTAGAAGCAGGGCAAGGCGAGGCCAGGCCGGTGACGGAACACCGGGAAAGGTGCACGCTTGGGTGGGCCACTCCCCCGCTGCCCCCTCCCCCAGTGTCTCGTCTTGAGGAGGGAAGCGACGTGGCTCTCCCCGCGCTGTGCTCTCAGCGTCGGCCTCTAGAGGGCGCGCCGACGCCGCCCCGCCCAGCCCGCCTGGCGTTTTCACAGCCTCGCTGAACCCGTGATCCCGGGGCCCCGCCTCTGGAGCGGGCTTTGTTTTGTGTCAAGCTTCACTTCCGCCGCCTATGTTGGACGCTATAGATTTTTTGTGGTTTTTTGGTTTGCTTGTTTTTCCCTCTTCCAAATGTAAGTTCTTATAATTTAAGTGTATTTTAAATGCATTTTTTTAAAAGCATCCCCCAACCCACTCTGGAGATTTTCATATCCCTCCTCGCACTCAGGCACGCACCACCTTTGGGAATGACTCTGGAAGGCTTTCTCCCTCCCCGCCAAGTGGCTGTTCTCCGGGACATCCTGGGACAGCCCCTATTCATTTCAGGAGCTGCATCTGCTCAGGGCCTCTTGCCTGACAGCTGCTCCCCAAGGACGCGATCAGACTGGCCTTTACGGGCACCCCCTCCACCCCCACAAGTCTCCACTTTCTGGATTACTTCCCTTCCTTTCCGCCCCTCCCCAGAAATGCTTAGGATTTAACGCTGTCTAGGAATATTTGCTTTCCAAAAGGAGAAATGGGGAAAAGGCAATGCTCACCCCAGAGATGACTCACTCCTGGTGCGTGCTCAGGCATCACACAGCTGGGGAGCTGCACTGGGCAACTTCCCAAGGGCTGCTCTGTCTCCCCACCGAGGCCACTGCCATCTCCGCATCTGCACTGCCTGAGGGGCCCCAGCACTCACCTGGACATTCAGGCCAATTAAATAGCTAATCATGAGAAGGACCACTGACTGAGGAGCATTTGGGAGCTATATATGCACCAGGAAAGTTATTCTAAGTCACTACATGGAGAAGGTACTAATGTTATTCTCACTTTATAGATGAAGTAACTGAGGCACAGAGAGGTTAAGTAAGGTGCACAGGTGCACAGCTGGTAAGGGGCAGAGCCGGACTGTGAACACAAGCGTCTGGCCCCAGAGTCCTCACCCTAACATGCCTCCTGGGCTTTTTGCCAGGAGAAAGACATGGTGACACTATACTTTCTCCTGGCCCCACCCCTGCCCCTGCACATTCTGGGGGCAGGAAGAGTCCACCTTGCCGGGGCTTGGGGTGGGCCTAGGGTTAGGAAGAGACTCTGGACACAGACGGAGCACCACACCGACTGGGAGAAGGGTTCGAGTCGCACCACCCAGTGATGGGTACAGGGGCCTAGGGCAAATAGAGGCTGGGCTCACACCTTCTGAGAGGCAGGCACGGCACTGAGATGCCTCCTGCTTGGGCACAAAGATTGATAGAGACCTGCCACACTGCAGGCCTCTGTTAGGCTCTGGGAATACATGAATAAATAAGACTTGTCCTTGCTCTCAAGAGTTCTCAGTCATCTGAGGACAATGTGATGGAATCACTGCACCACCTTTGGGTCTTCTTGCCAAATAACACAGCCCCAACCTGATCAAAACTCCAGATCTAACTATCTGCTTCCAAAAAATACAGACGGGTGGAGAAAAACATGTTAAACTACTCCACAGGAATGCAATCAGCAAAATCCAGATGGCATGAACTCTACAGGGCAAACAATCCAGTTTTGCCAAAAAAAATATATATATATACAAAAAACATGTTAGTGGGAAATAAAGAGGGAAGGAGAGTTTCTGAGAGAGAAATCAACAAAGGGCAATGTATGGACCCTGTTTGGATCCTGGTATGAACAAAATAACCTTTTTCAAAAAGTAATGAGATGATTAGAAAATTTGAATATTGGGCCGGCCCGTGGCTCACTCGGGAGAGTGCGGTGCTGATAACACCAAGGCCACGGGCTCGGATCCCATATAGGGATGGCCGGTTTGCTCACTGGGTGAGCGTGGTGCTGACAACACCAAGCCAAGGGTTAAGATCCCCTTACCGGTCATCTTTTTTTTTAAAAAAAAAAAAGAAAGAAAATTTGAATATTGATGGGACATTTGATGATATTAAAAAATGACTTTATTTGGGGGAGTGTGATAATGATACTGGGTTATGTTTTTTAAGAATTCATATATTTATATTTTAGACATACATACAGAACTGTTTATGGATGAAATATGATGTATTTGCCTAAACATTATCCAGTGAGGAGT